>NW_021826214.1:25000-30000 GCF_006345805.1 Octopus sinensis | reverse complement strand
TCTATAGGTGTGGTCTGTGCAGCCAATAATAATGTGAAACGCATTATTATTTGTGTTAATTTTAGTTCTTCGGTTTTGGTGGGACGATGTGGGACGGGGAACAGAGATTGGGTTTCTTGTAGGACTAACATAAGTAAAGATGTGTCTAACGAGTATATTTGTAAACAAATGTTGTTTTTCAAAAAGATAGCCACCGAATAACTGCGCCGTTTTGTAACTACGTGGTTATAAGATTGACTTCGATGTATTCTGGTTTCGAGTTGAATTTAACTTCACTGCTTTGAACTTAGGCTAAGTGTCATCAATCATAACCTCGAGTTGAAAAACAGCTTCAATGAGTGAATGTTGGTGGACGGAAACTGTGGAAGCCTAGTTCGACCTTGTTCGGCCCAAGCTATAGCAAAATATTGCAGAAGACACATGAAAGCAGTGTTGCAAAGTGCTACAGAACGCTTGACCAAGACTTTTGGTGCACCATTTTGCATAGTGATGATGGAAAAGTTGGAGGAGAAAGATTACACGAGAATCGAAATTTTCGCAATTCAATTACGACATGAAAGATAAACAACAACAGCAATAACAACG
Source organism: Octopus sinensis (assembly GCF_006345805.1). Taxonomy (NCBI): domain Eukaryota; kingdom Metazoa; phylum Mollusca; class Cephalopoda; order Octopoda; family Octopodidae; genus Octopus; species Octopus sinensis. The sequence goes on along the minus strand of NW_021826214.1, from coordinate 29,415 downwards.
ACATCGTCATCGTCATCATCATCATCATTATCACCATCATCTTACTCTGTCATGGTAATTTCAACGATCACACGCTACACACGTTCCTTCCAAGCACTGCTGTACAGAATTCAAGGCCACTCTTTGCCGAGCAGCTTCACTCTGCGTTCGTTAGCTTCGGTTACTACAGCAACAGTCCGGATACTTATTGATCAGACCTCGTATATGAATATGCGTAGTTATGCGGTGTGTGTGCGTATATATGAGTACATGTGTGAGCGTGCACGCGTATAAACATATGAACAAGCATATGTAATCCCCTTTGCCCCCACCACTTATATATATATATGTGTGTGTGTGTATATATATATATATATGTATATATATATATATATATATATATATTATATATATATAATATATATATATATATACATGTATATGTATAATATATATGTATATAATATGTATATACATACGTATATATATATATATATATAATATATATTATATATATATTTACATATGTATGTATGTATGTATGTATATATATATATGTGTGTGTATATATTTGTATATACATACATTCACACACACATATACATATGTATATATATATATATATATATAATATATATATATATATTAAACAATTTCTCTTTCTACTTAAGGTATTAATTTCTGTCTTCAGTTGTTTGTTGATTTTGTATAATTAAAAACAACCCCCCCCCGACAAACATACACACATATATGTTTATATGTATGTTTGTATGTGTAGATATACATATATACATACATGCATGCACACACACACACACACACACACTCGACACTTATGTATATGCACGAACACACAAATATACAGACAAGCACAAACACATACATATATACACACATACACACGTGTATATATATATATATATATATATATATATATAAACGTGTGTATACATGCATGTGTGTGTGTGTGTGTGTTTGTATGTGTGTACATTCCTCCACATACACTTCCAACATCTTCCACTACTTCCCAGCTCCCCACATTTCCCTACGATGAAAGGTTCAAATCAATTTCATCCTCTCTCATAGTTTATTGTAGAAAGTTTCGCTTTAAAATTCTATTTTTTTAAATATATTCTTTATTTCTTCCTAAATTCTTCTTATTGGTAACTGCAACCGTAACAGCAACAGGAAGAATAAATTATGGTCTGAAATTTTGCCACAAGGGCAGCACGATTCGATTGTAATAGATATTTTATCGATTGAGCGATATTTCAACAGTAAGTCTGTCTTTGTCAAGTTCAAAATAAGAAGTAATAGAAATTCAAAATTATAGAAATTTAAATCTAAAGTATGAACGAGAGCAACCAGTGTCCACACGTTGATGGAATTTAGTTTCAATTTTATAAAAGGCGAAACGAAAAAGACAGAAAAAAAGAGGAAAGAAGAAAAAGAAAAAGAAGAATATTTGATCAAACAGTTTTGTATAAAGTTGATATTCTCGCTGGCAGAATCGTTAGCACGCCGGGCGAAATTGTTTGCGGTATTTCGTCTGCCGCTACGTTCTGAGTTCAGATTCCGCTGAGGTCCACTTTGCCTTTCATCCTTTCGGGGTCGATAAATTAAGTACCAGTTACGCACTGGGGTCGATGTAATCGACTTAATACCTATGTCTGTCTCTGTCCCTTCTATGTTTAGCCCCTGTCGTTTTATTCATTCTTCCAGGGCGTGATGTTAATAACCAGCAAACATATTTCTCCTCATGCATTCTGAGAAGTGAAAGTGAAGCAGATTCAGAATATTTTCTGAGAATATTCACTTTCAAGTCTTCTTCAAAATTGCAGCCGCTTGAAACGAAATGTTTGGCAAGTTCCGTGGAACTACTGTTATTATGCCTGACGTCGGATCTGAGCCCATTGAATCTTTTGTTTAATTGTTCTGTTGTACAACCAACATAAATCATGTTGCCGCGTACACCAAACGGGAATCTCTACATGTTCCACCTTTTGTATAAATCATAACATTTCTGTTATGATTCCTGATGGAATTCACTTCACTCATGTTGTTGCACAATGAACAGGGCTTACCTCTCTTGCGAATGTTCTTTTTCAAAGTACAGCATGCAGATACTCCAATGTTCGTTTTCTTGGAGTCAGAAATAGAGGTCAATAATTCTCTTATTTTCTTATTCCGTCTAAAGGCTACAATAAGCGGCTGAGGAAATATTTGTTTGAAACGAGGAGGAGTGGCTGTGTGGTAAGTAGCTTGCTAAACAACCACATGGTTCCGGGTTCAGTCCCACTGCGTGACATCTTGGGCAAGTGTCTTCTGCTATAGCCCCGGGCGGACCAATGCCTTGTGAATGGATTTGGTAGACGGAAACTGAAAGAAGCCTGTTGTATATATGTATATATATATATATATATATGTATGTGTGTGTGTTTGTGTGTCTGTGTTTGTCCCCCTAGCATTGCTTGACAACCGATGCTGGTGTGTTTACGTCCCCGTCACTTAGCGGTTCGGCAAAAGAGACTGATAGAATAAGTACTGGGCTTACAAAGAATAAGTCCCGGGGTCGATTTGCTCGACTAAGGGCGGTGCTCCAGCATGGCCGCAGTCAAATGACTGAAACAAGTAAAAGAGTATGCTGGTAACTTTCATGCAACACTTTCGAAATGCCAGCGAAATTTCAGCGAAAAAAATAACGAAGTCACTTGTAAGGTATTAATGCATATTTTTATTGCTTCTCAATAATTCTGAGGTTTTACAGTGGAAATTCATATCGATATAACTTTATCATTTCGATATTTTACTATCTCTCCTCATAGATCATTGGCTGCATTGATAATTTCGACCATCTCTGAAAAATACAGAAGCAAAGAAATATCTTTTTTAGTCCAACACATTCAATATATATATATATAGTTAATCCAAACAAGAAAACACAAAAAAAAAAACACAGCAACGCGAGGACGTGGAACAAATAAAGTATTATTGGACGCTCAGGAAAGAAGGGAAGGAGGGTTTAACGTTTCGAGCGGAGCTCTTCGTCGGAACAAAGGAGAAGGAAAGATCCCGAGAAGGGAAGACAGAGGAAAAAAAATTGCTGGCGGTGCTCACGAGGTCACATGTATGTATATATATATATATATAATATATATATATATATATATAATATATATATATATAGGGATGGTATTATTAAAATACCATCACGAGTGGCAAGCGAATTATCAGTCGTACAGGCAAATTAATAAAATATATACATACAATATTAGACATGTGCATATGTGCACATATATGGACATATCTAATATTGTATGTTTATATATATATATATATATTATATATATATATATATAGGGATGGTATTATTAAAATACCATCACGAGTGGCAAGCGAATTATCAGTCGTACAGGCAAATTAATAAAATATATACATACAATATTAGACATGTGCATATGTGCACATATATGGACATATCTAATATTGTATGTTATATATATATATATAATATATATATATATATGATTCCAAGAAAGTTGGAGGTTGTGAGTCCAACCAACTAAGGGATAATATCTATCCGATATACTGCTGATAGAATACCCAATTATTAATACACAATTTTTTTTTCTTTGCATGGCAATTACACTACTGAATGTAATAAACGGGTGGGGGTAAAAAAGTTTTTATACCCTTAATTTATACGGCAATAAGAAAATGGATGGGGTCAATAGGTGGTATTCATTAACTTTTAGTCATTATGTTATGTGTATTTATTTGTTTAAAAAAACATTATAACAATATACATACATGTATAACATATTATGCTTTACATATACGAGGGACGTTCAATAAGTAATGCCTCTGACCCACTTTTGCTTGTGCAATCATTTATATCTCTATAGAGTAAGTGGCAAATTACAGCTCTGAATTAATTGTGGTTTCTGATTTACAGGTGTTTGAACCGAGTCAAGTGTGAAATGGAGCCTGTTGAGTATCGAGCAGTGATCCGGTTTTTGTATTTGAAAGGACGCACACCACGGGAGACTTTTGATGAAATGAAAGTAACTTATGGTGATGATGCCCCATCATATGACCTTGTAAAACGCTGGCATCGTGAATTCAAACATGGTCGGAACTCTGTGGAAACAGCTCCCAGATCTGGTCGCCCCTTCTGCCATTGATGAGGCATCTGTCCGTCAAGTTGAGGCTGCCATTTTGGAAGATCGTCGCATAATTATAGCCCATGAGGTCAAGATTAGTACCGGGTCTGTGGAAACTATCATTCATGACCATTTGCATATGCAAAAGGTGCCTGCCAGATGGATTCCCAGGTTGCTCACGCCTTTCCAGAAGCAAGAACGCGTCGAGTGCTCGAGGGTGAATTTGGAGATGTGCCAAGAAAATGAGTCAAAATTTTTCAAAAGACTGATTAC
>NW_021826214.1:12500-22500 GCF_006345805.1 Octopus sinensis | reverse complement strand
GACTGTGGCCATGCTGGAGCACAGCCTTTAGTCGAGCAAATCGACCTCAGAGCTTATTCTTTGTTAGCCTAGTACTTATTCTTTCGGTATCTTTTTGCCGAGCCGCTAGGTTACAGGGACGTAAACACACCAGCATCGGTTGTCAAGCGATGTTAGGGTCTACAAATGCAGACACACTAATACACACACACACACACACACACATATACACTATTGTATGACTGAGCGCCCTCGCGTCGTTTCGTTTACTCCAAGTAAGTTTTTATATATATATATATATATATATATATATATGTAGGTCCCGGGTTGAGTCGGGTTAACCACAGTAAATAAGGTACTCAATACATAGCAGAGTAAATTAATTTATTTTATAGAAGGAGCTTCTACAGGACTAGAACTGTTTCATTCAAAGAAATCATCAGGAAGCCTGGCTTCCTGATGATTTCTTTTGAATGAAACAGTTCTAGTCCTGTAGAAGCTCCTTCTACATAATAAATATTATATATATATATATATATATATATACAACGTAGTGATCTCCCTTGTGGTGAAGAAACGTTAAACTGTGTCAGAGTTGTCTACCTTCCATTTCAATAGCGATTCTCTGTTGTTCTCCTTTTGTTCAAAGCAGACCAGAAATACACATACACACGCGCCCGCGCGCACACACACACACACACACACACACACACACACACACACACACATATACACACATACACACACATGCATACACACATACACACACACACACACACACACACATACACATATTTTTATTTATATATATGTATGCACATACATGTTCATATGTGTGTGTGTGTGTAGATATATGTGTGTGTCCATATATACATATGCATATATGAGTACATAGTGTTTGTGTGTATATATTTCTTTACTGCCCACAAGGGGCTAAACATAGAAGGGACAAACAAGGACAGACATAGGTATTAAGTCGATTACATCGACCCCAGTGCGTAACTGGTACTTATTTAATCGACCCCGAAAGGATGAAATGGCAAAGTCGACCTCGGCGGAATTCGAACTCAGAACGTAACGACAGACGGAATACCACTAAGCATTTCGCTCGGCGCGCTAACGTTTCTGCCAGCTTTCGCCGCCTTTTACTCTTTTACTTGTTTCAGTCATTTGACTGCGGCCATGCTGGAGCACCACCTTTTAGTCAAGCAAATCGACCCCGGGACTTATTCTTTGTAAGCCCAGTACCTATTCTATCGGTCTCTTTTGCCGAACCACTAAGTGACGGGACATAAACACACCAGCATCGGTTGTCAAGCAATGCTAGGGGGACAAACACAGACACACAAACACAGACACAGAAAACCACACATATATATATATATACATATATACGACAGGCTTCTTTCAGTTTCCGTCTACCAAATCCACTCACAAGGCATTGGTCGGCCCGGGGCTATAGCAGAAGACACTTGCCCAAGGTGTCACACAGTGGGACTGAACCCGGGACCATGTGGTTGGTAAGCAAGCTACTTACCACACAGCCACTCCTGCGCCTATTGTATGTATGTATGTATACACACACATATACATATTAATATTTATATGGAATGGAAGCACTCCGTCGGTTACGACGACGAGGGTTCCGGTTGATCCGAATCAACGGAACAGCCTGTTCGTGAAATTAACGTGTAAGTGGCTGAGCACTCCACAGACACGTGCACCCTTAACGTAGTTCTCGGGGATATTCAGCGTGACACAGAGAGTGACAAGGCCGGCCCTTTGAAATACAGGTACAACAGAAACAGGAAGTAAGAGTGAGAGAAAGTTGTGGTGAAAGAGTACAGCAGGGATCACCACCATCCCCTGCCGGAGCTTCGTGGAGCTTTTAGGTATTTTCGCTCAATAAACACTCACAACACCTGGTCTGGGAATCGAAACCGCGATATTATGACCGCGAGTCCGCTGCCCTAACCACTGGGCCATTGCGCCTCCACATAATATTTATATAAGGAATTCTAGTTACATACCAGTTTTGCTGATTTTCTGATCCGCGTCTTTATCGCCGAACAGGAGGACCAAACCAACCATACCCTCAGCATTTTCAGAATCTATTATACTAAGGAATTGCGTGAGTTCTGCTTGGTCAAGTAGCCCGTCTCCGTCCCCGTCAAACACTGAGTATACTGTATTAATTTCCTCCTGGGTTTGGCCAGAATCGCGTAACTGCAACAAAGACAAAATAACTGAGATGTACTTGCATAGCAAGTGACCTGATCTGAGATCGTGATCTGGAACGAAGACAATTGCAGCGTGGAAGGTGTTTATAAGTGGTGGTGGTGTGGTGGTGTTGAAGTAGATTTGAGACAAGAATTACACATACCTGCTTCATAAATTTTACAGCACGCGTCTCCTTCTTCACTGGGCCTGCGGACACCATCATTGCCAAGCAGGCGACTAGGACAGTAACCAAGATAATCTTAGACATTTTCACAGTCTTAATTATTTCTCCTTGAAAGTTGAAAAATCTACAGAAAAAGAAACAAAGCAAATACGATACACAAATAAATGCAAACTATTATTTGCGACATAAGTCTATAGAAACTTCGGGTGAACGCGAAATAATAGCCTTTTCTTTATCGTAGAACTCGAAGTAGATAAAGCTATAAACAATAGCGTATGAATATTGGCTTATTATATGGATATATCACTGAGTATGTGCCCTTCGTTTACGATTGTACCCGGCTTCACAGCCAGCGTTGGTTTGTTTATTTTCCCCTAACTTAGCGGTTCGGTCAAAATATCCGATTAAGAAGTAATAGGCTTTAAAAAAGTAAATATTGATCAATAGATTTGGCTGTAAGAAGCCTATTTCTCAACCATATGGTTCGAAGTTCGATCCTACTGCACGGCACCTTGGGAAAGTGTTTTCTAGTATAGCCTCGACTTGACCAAACCTTTGTATGTGGGTTTGGTAGAAGGAAACTGAAAGAAGCCCATCATATTTATGCATGTGTGTATGTGTATTTGTCCCCCCCTCTCACTCGGACTGTTTTGTATATAAAAGGTGACTCGTCCCTCACACTGAAAACAAGTGGCCATGAGAGAACGTATTTTGCCTTTGTTCTGAGCTGCACAGCATCCGGACTAAAGCTCCTACCGATGGGGATTTTTAAGCGGCTGACAATGCCAAAGGGAAAGTTCCCAAAAGAAATCGCGGTGAAAGTCAATAAGAAAGGTTGGATGATGGAGAGCCTAATGAAGGATTGGCTCAGAGAGGGCTACGCGAAGCGACCTGGGGGGATTTTTTCACACGAAAAAAGCATTGCTCGTTATGGACGGCTTGAAGGTCCATATAACCGATTCAGTGAAAGCTGCCATCAAGAGTACAAACTCAATTCCAGCTGTGATTCCTGGGGGCACGACTAAGTATTCGGAGCCACTGGACATCAGCATGAACAGGGCATTTAAAGTGGCACTGCGCCGTGAGTGGGAGGAATGGATGACGAGCGGCGAGAAATCTTTCACCAAAACAGGCCGCATGAGAAGAGCATCTTTCACTCAAGTCTGCCAGTGGATCCTAAATGCGTGGAGCCGGGTCAAAACACCCAGCATCACCAACGGGTTTCGAAAAGCTGGACTGCTGCGTGATGAAGAGGACCGGGTGTGCTCAAGTGAGAGCGACACCGAAGAGGCTGAAGTGAGTGACGAGATCCTGAGGGTTGTTCAGTTCGGACACTGAAGAAGAGTACTTTGATGGTTTTAGGAAGAAGAGGAAGAAGGCGATCAATGACTTTTGACCTGGTAGGCTGCAGTGTGTGTGTGTGTGTGTGTGTGTGTGTGTGTGTGTGTAACTAATCGAATACATCGACCCCAGTGTTTCACTGGTACTTAATTTATCGATCTCGAAAGGATGAAAGGCAAAGTCGACATCGGTGGAATTTGAACTCGGAATGTGGCGTCAGATGAGATTCCGCTAAGCATTTCGCCCGGTGTGCTAACGATTCTGCCAGCTCGCTGCCTTAATAATGATAATAATAATAATAATAATAATAATAATAATAATAATAATAATAATAATAATAATAATAATTATAATAATAATAATAATATGGGATATGCCGATACACACAGATAGAGAAATTAAGGCCAACAGACCAGATATAGTTGTCAGGGATCATGAAGAAAAAAAATGCTTTCTAATTGATGTATCAATACCGGCAGATGACAACGTGTCTCTAAAAGAAATGGAGAAACTTTCAAAATACAAAGACCTGGAAATAGAGGTAACCAGAAGTGGAATCTAAAAAACGAAAACAATTCCTATCATAATAGGTGCATTAGGCATGATAAAAAAATATTCAGACAAATACATAACAAAACACCAGGGACTTACAAAACATATATAAAACATACAGAAATTGCACTTTGCACTACTAGGTACGCACACATCCTACGCAGACACTTTCATACAATAACCATCAGAGCATCACAACAAATCACAGCACATACTAAGGCACACAGAGCTGCGCTCGGTAGTGAAGTGAAAGCACGCTATAAAATAAAAACTACTGAATAATAATAATAATAACTAATAATAATAATAATAATAATAATAATAATAATAATAATAATAAAGATGGGCTACAGCAAATATTCTGCTCAATACCACAGATTTGCTTGTCAGTTGTTGACCTTAACCAGTTGAGCATTGTCCCTTAGTGGCTGACGATATGTGCATCTTGATCACGAGCAGAAGTAGTGGGGGAGCATCATAGCCATGTGTTGAGAGGGATTCTTTGGGGTTTGAATAGTTCACCTCTGGAAACATGGGTGGTTCTTTCAACATCCTTAAACAACCCTTATCAGGGACCGTTGAGTGGGATGGGCTACTCAACCTGAAGAAAATTCTAACTAGGCCCCACCTGCAAGGTCATGTGCTGTTTATCTTGATATGAGATCACCATGTCGCGCACATATGGTTGTGATGCATGTGCCTGGTGTACCTTTATCAGACGGGTAGTCATGATGGGTATATTGGGCTTCGTATATTTTACCCCAGTGTCACTTTGATGGCATGAACTGCTCTCTCACTCAATAATAATAATAATAATATTTAGAGGATTGACGTTACTCCTCTCGAAGGCAAAGGAAGAAGAAGAGTGCGACTGTTATCGAATCAACAATATTTCGATACCTCGTGTGTCTTCCACAAGTTCGATATAAATCATATTATTAAATAATAATAATAATAATAATAATAATAATAATAATACACACACACACGTACAAACATATATACATATGTGTGTGCATGTCATTCTGTCTGTGTTTCCCCCCCCCCACCGTTTGACAACCGGTGTTGGTTTGTTTCCGCGTGCCACGTAACTTAACGGTTCTGCAAAAGGGCCTTATACAATAACTACCAAGCTTTTTTTTAAAATAAAAAAAACCTGCTGGGGTCAATTCGTTCGACTAAAATTTCCTCAAGACGGTGCCCCAGCATGGCCACAGCCTAATGACTGAAACAGATAAGATATGAAATATAAAAAAATGGTAGAATCGAACTAGTAACCTTGTCTTGGTTGTTATGACATGTCGAGAGATTTTACTCTTCGAAACTACAGCATTGGTCTTAGAATACTAACCTGGCATTCTTGGAGAAGAATACCAAGATGTTATCTCTCTCTATATAAAGCTGAAGTTGTCTTCAGTGTATGGCAGGTTTGGTAGCCTTCAACTAACACTATCCCTTGCGACGCAAGTTGACCAAAATTGAGAGTATAATAGAAGAAGGCTTGCTCTTCCTTCCGTAGAAGAAAAAATTCAAATCGGACCATGTTAACACCAAAAATTATTTACATCAAAAAGGTGCTTTTTTTTCCTATGAAAATCCCTATTTTTTACGATTTTCTTGACTGCTGTGTCGCCATTTTTCGGTGTATTTCAACCAGAAAAATGTTCACTTAAAGAGAATAACAAGCTACTTAATGCAAAAATATTTGCTTTTCAAAAATTCCAATTCTAAAGGGTCGAAACAAACCCGAGCAACGCCAGGCGATACTGCTAGTACTAAATATCTTGAAAAACAAAGTAGTGCAACGTTGTTCTTAGAACATAATCTTGATTTTCCTTGAGGAAAATTTCGGGTTGGCGACACCGCTGAGCGTGCTGTTCATTTATAAACGTGCTGCATTTCTCTGTGTATAGAATTTACCAAAAATATACAAGCATTCAAAAACTGATGAAGCAATGATTAGCTCTGGGCAATAACTAGAATGTAAAAGAACGTCTTACCTTGAGCAGAATGCGTTCGGAAGTGCACAATGCCAAGCGGTTCGGCTTTGTTTTTATAGACCAGAAAATCAAGGCATCATAATTCGATCGGAAGATCAAACAACTACGTTAAAGGATACGCCCTTCATTACACACACACACACATACACACACACACACATACACACACACACTCACGCATTTGCAGAGACTCACTACATATGTGTGTTCTTATGTATGCATATGCTCGAGTCTGGATATGTATGTGCGCGTGTGTGTATGTGTGTGTGCACATGCGCATATATAAACATATATAAACATGTATATTGTATATAATTCATATAAGCAACTAATTATTCCTTTCGCCCTCTCTCTCTCTTTCTATGCGCGTATATATATATATATATATACATGTATATATATATATATATTATATATAGGTTATATATATATATATATGTATATATATATATATATGTATAGATATATGTATATATATATTATATATATATATATTATATATATATATATACATGTATATATATATATATATATATATGTATGTATATATATATATATATTATATATATATATATTATATATATACATGTATATATATATATATATTATATATACATGTATATATATATAATTATAATAATATTTGAGGGAATATAATTATATGTCATTTTCTAGATGGTGTAATTTAATTGTTCCTTTTGAATTGATAAAAGGTGGGGCTTTTTTCTAATTTATATATATATATATATATATATATATAAAATTGAAGATAGAGATCTCGAGGGTGATGGTCGTGCGACGGCGCAGCTATTTTATTAATTTGGTATTCAATAATATACATAACCACTCCCACCGCGGCCACCTCAAAACCACCACCACCACCACCACCACGCCACCCCGCTATCGCCCTCCTTATATACAAATTATGCGGCCTAATTTTCAGAGAAATGCTTAATGGCCTTCCTCGATACCACTTAATTTCTTTAACATTTTCCTTAGACTTTCTTGTACTTTTGTTAATCGTATACAAATGTCAATATCGAAGTATCACCAATATATATGCCTAATTTGCTGTGTTTAAAGTAATTCCATACACCCCGAGTTCAATTCTTTCCAGAGCCAACTTATTATTATTATTATTATTATTATTATTATTATTATTATTATTGAGTGAGAGAGCAGTTCATGCCATCAAAGTGACACTGGGGTAAAATATACGAAGCCCAATATACCCATCATGACTACCACGTCTGATAAGGGTACACCAGGCACATGCATCACAACCATATGTGTGCGACATGGTGATCTCATTCAAGATAAACAGCGCATGACCTTTAGGTGGGGCCAGTCAAAATTTTTCTTCAGGTTGAGTAGCCCATCCCGCTCAAACGGTACCTGAATAAGGGTTGTTTAGAATGTTGAAAAAACCACCCATGTTTCCAGAGGTGAATTATTCAAACCCAAAGAATCCCTCTCAACACATGGCTATGATGCTCCCCCACTATTCTTCTCGTGATCAGAGATGCACATATCGTCAGCCACTAAGGGACATGCTCAACTGGTTAAGGTCAAACAACTGACTGTTGTGTCTGGGGAGAGTCATTTTCTGTGCCTTATAATTTAACACACTCACTGGTAAAATTTCCACTTATTTCTTATTTTTATTTTCCTAAAATTTTCGTTGCGTCTTGCAACCTTTTCAATAGTCTTGACTCTGTCCGTTATTTACACCGCGTTCCTTTTTGTTTGTTTGTGCGCATGTGTGTGGGTCAGTGAGTGAGAGTGTGTGTGTGTGTGTGTGCCTATGCATGCATGTATGTATGTATGTATGTATGTATGTATGTATGTATGTATGTATGTATGTAATGTATTCATGTATGTATGTCAGGTCACTTTCGAGTGCTACTGGTAACATGTAACCCAGTACTACCTTTTGCAAGGTCGGGTCGTCGGCGACTAAACCGGTAACCCCACCAAGCTCGCTTGGTGAGGAGGATGTTTATTGGACACCCTGCGGGATGAAAAACAAAACCCGTCAAAGGGCGGAGGAACTCTTGAGAGTCAACGGCCATCGAATAAATGTCTTAAGGCTGTATCATGCGCGGGGACATAGAAATAATCGGACTGAATACCCGATCGCGCTGTTAAACCATTGGGAGTGAAGGACTCCTAGCCTTTGTCAGGGCGTCTTTCTAGGAGACGGCAACTCAGGTAACTGGGATAACTCCGACATGAAACCTGCGGCTCAGTGGTTACCGATGATGTTCACTTGTTCTTCTTTTCGGATTATGGCTGCTGTTGCTTTGTGAGTGGGATCGACTCAGTGCACAGCCTTTCCTCACTTTAAAAAAATATCTTCTTGCACAGGCATTGCACGATAACAACATCGATTAAGCTTCGTGCAATGGCCATACTCAATAACGAGGGGGCAGCCACCATATATGTATGTATGTGTGTATGAATGTATGCATGTGTGTGTATGTATATATGTGTGTGTATGCATGTGTATATATGCATGTATGTGTTTGCAGGTTGTCATCACTATTTATCAAATACTCGGCAAGCGTTCTCCTTTCACTCCTTATACAATGGTCTATACTAATTAGTCCTCAACCACCATTCTTCCTTTTCATACAAAGTCTGTTTACGCTTGCTTTAGGGTGTAGAGTCCCATACGGCGTCATCAACTTCTCGTCCTTCTGTCTAGTGTTGATCTAGCCCTTCGATGGGAAAGGTTCAGAAGTATGGAGCATGTGTTCCGCATGCTCCATACATCCGAAGTGACAGCAGCAAAAATCAATGAGCCACAATCTCCGCTGGTTTGTTTGCTCATTACCGCTCAACAAATGGACATTAACAACGATTTCTTTACCGAATCGTTATTGGCGACGAAAAATGGTGCCTGTACATCAATATGGAGCAGCGTAAGGAATGGCTTAGCCCCAGTAAACAAGCGACACCGCGCTAAACAAGATCTTCATCCGCGTAAAACGATGTTGTGCGTATTGTGGCACTGGGAAGGGATTAGCTATAATGAATTGTTTGAACTGAACCAAACGGTCAATGCGGAACTCTATGTTCAACAGATGGAACGACTCAACACGGCTATTCAAGAGAAAAGACCTAATCAGCAGCATGGAGTTCTTCTGCACGACAACGCCCGCCCTCATATCGCCAATATGACCAAAGAAGCCATTAAACGCATGGCTGGGAAGTGCTGCCACGTGCTGCCACACCCGCTGTACTCTTCTGATTTGGCACCAACGGATTTCCACCTCTTTCGATCTCTTTCAAATGCTATGCGCGGAGTTTCGTTCAGTACTGATGCAAAATTGAGAGCTTGGTTGGATCAATTTTTCGAGTCGAAATCGGGTGATTTCTACCAACGAGGTATTGAAAATCGTGTTGAATGTTGGGAAGAAGTTGTAAAGAACAAGGGTGAATACATTATTGATTAATTAGTTGTTATTTTTATTAAAACTCTTAAAAAATTTAAATTTAAAAAAAACGGCGGGAACTTAGTTGCCAACCCAATATACACATATATTTTTTCTTTTTGTAGTTTCAGCTCAGAGCTGTAGCCATGCTGAGGCACCGCCGTTTTGCTACACTGTTATTACTGAGAGCCTCCTCTAATATGTGACATTTAGTGAATAAGGGAGTTTGGTGCCGCTACCCTTATTTGCACCCCCTGCTGCGAGGTAGATTCATCTGGGACTCTCGA
>NW_021826214.1:0-2500 GCF_006345805.1 Octopus sinensis | reverse complement strand
CCCCATGTTCACACATGTAATTTATAACCTATAGTAAAAAATAAAAATATAACCTGACACTCTATCGACTACGACGACGTGTGTTCCAGTTGATCCGATCAACGGATCAATGATATTTTGTTCGTCTTTATGTTCTGAGTTCAAATCCGCCGAGGTCAACTTTGCTTTTCATCCTTTCGGAGTCGATAAATTAAGTACCTATTTCTTTATTACCCACAAGGGGCTAAACACAGAGGGGACAAACAAGGACAGACATAGGTATTAAGTCGATTACATCGACCCCAGTGCGTAACTGGTACTTAATTTATCGACCCCGAAAGGATGAAAGGCAAAGACGACCTCGGCGGAATTTGAACTCACAACGTAACGCAGACGAAATACCGCTAAGCATTTCGCCCGGCGTGCTAACGTTTCTGCCAGCTCGCCGCCCGATAAATTAAGTACCAGTTGCGTACCGGGGTCGATCTAATCGACTGGCCCTCTCCCCCAACATTTTGGGCCTTGTGCTTAGAGTACAAAAGAATATTATATACACATAAAGGCGGAGAGCTGGTAGAAACGTTAGCACGTTGGGCGAAATGCGTAGCCGTATTTCGTCTGCCGTTACGTTCTGAGTTCGAATTCCGCCGAGGTCGACTTTGCCTTTCATCCTTTCGGGGTCGATAAATTAAGTACCAGTTACACACTGGAGTCGATATAATCAACCTAATCTGTTTGTCTGTCCTTGTTTGTCCTCTCTGTGTTTAGCCCCTTGTGGGTAGTAAAAAAATAGGTATTTCGTCTGTCGTTACATTCTGAGTTCAAATTCCGCCTGGGTCGACTTTGCTTTTTATCCTTTCGGGGTCGATAAATTAAGTACTAGTCAATAAATTAAGTTCTGAGATCGATGTGATCGAATTACTCCTCCCCACAAATTCCAGGCCCTGTGCTGCCTAGTATGGAAAGGATTATTTATAGTTTAGTTAAGGCGGCGGGTTAGCAGAATCGTTAGGGTGGAGGGCAAAATTCTTAACTGAGTTACGTCCGCCTTTACCTTCTGAGGTCAAATTCATTTTATACTTTCGGGGTCAATAAAAGAAGTACCAGTTAAGCACTTGGGTCGACTTAATTGACCTGTTCTTCCTCTGAAATTGCTTACCTTGTGCCATTATTTATAGATTTAATGTTGTGCTTCGATATATTCTAAAAGAGAAAAAAGAAGAAAAATCTCTCTCTACCTGAATACATATTTGCGTGTATATATGTGCGTATTGTTAAATGGTGTTTCACGATATATTTGAATTATGAGATCTCTTTTTATCTAATAATATTACAATTATATTATTATAAAATCGAATGACATTATACTTCTTGTAATTTAAATGACTAAAAATTAGTTAACGATTACGAAATAGTTGACAGCTTTGAATGTACAGCTTTACTAAGATCTCATGTGACATTTAAAGACAACAGCAATTTTACCAACAGTCCATCTCGTTTGCTAATAAACTCAGTCAAAAACTAATTAATTCTCGTATGTTAAACTATGTTATTTAGACACTATTATTCTTAGAATTATACAAACAGTCAGTTTATACTATAGTACAATGGACGCCATAAAATTTCAGAAACTAACGTCTAAAAATTACTGTTGATACAAACTTACTTTTTAGTTTAGAACGAAACAAACAGCCCCTTTTTAGGAAACCAAATAAAAAGTTCGAGTACATAAATATCGCCTCAAACCATATCCTCTGAATATTATAAATTTTGTCGAAAATATTATGTACCGCATATTACTTCCTTTTCAACAAAGCAGTTTCTTATGATAAAGAAACGCTGAAAAACTTTGGTTTTAAGAATAAAATTAGCTGTATAAATGATGATAATCCTTTCTACTCGAAGCGCCAGGCGTCAAATTTGAGGTCGGGGGGATTACATCGATCCCAGTGCGTAACTGGTACTTAATTTATTTACACCGAAAGGATGAAAGGTGAAGTCGATCCCGGCGGCATTTGAACTCAGAACGTAAAGACAGACGAAATACCTATTTCTATTTCTTTACTGCCCACAAGGGGCTAAACACAGAGAGGACAAACAAGGACAGACAAACGGATTAAGTCGATTATATCAACCCCAGTGCGTAACTACTACATATATAATCGACTCCGAAAGGATGAAAGGCAAAGTCGACCTCGGCGGAATTTGAACTCAGAACGTTGCGGCAGACGAAATACCGATTTCTTTACTACCTACAAGGGGCTAAACACAGGGAGGACAAACAAGGACATACAAACGGATTAAGTCGATTATATCGACTCCAGGGCGTAACTGGTACTTATTTAATTGACCCCGAAAGGACGAAAGGCAAAGTCAACCTCGGCGGAATTTGAACTCAGAACGTAGCGGCAGACGAAATACATATTTCTTTACTACCTACGAGATTCCGAGTTCTATCCCAAGCAGTGTGAACAACAACAACAACAACGAAAAATACCTTAGGAATGAGAATCCAGGTTCG
>NW_021826213.1:20000-27500 GCF_006345805.1 Octopus sinensis | reverse complement strand
GACCTGTAGTAGAATTTTTTTATGACTTGCATTCTTTTGGTTTAAAAACAAAATATAATTAAAATCATTTATATATATATACTAGCAGTATCGCCCGGCGTTGCTCGGTTTTGTAAGGGAAATAACTATATAAGCATTTTTAGAGATGTAAAGTATAATAGCCATTTCAATATGGCTAACCACAAAGGGTGGGGTGTTACTGTAGCTTTTTACGTTCTGAATTTAATAATAAATTTTTAGAGAGTTACTACCTTATATATGCCAAAAATGCATTAAAAATGGGAAAATTGATGGTAAATTTTTTTTTAATCGTAGACTCATCGTAGACGCGCGCTAATACCCAAAGGGCTCGATATGAATCCCGACTATAAGATACCCGGTTTTGGTTAAACTGCACCGCAAAATGTGGGAGTAGTTAGGAATCTAAATCGTAGGAGACAGACAGCACACAACCTCACTTTTATATATAAAGATATATCTGACAATACTCCATGAAAACCATAATAATACTCTAATATTATATATATATATATATATATATATATAATATATATATATATATATATATATATATATATATATATATATATATATATATATATATATATATAATAAACCTTACATAAATAAATAACGTGAAATACACGAAGGGACGAACGTAACAGACAACGGGTCATTCAAAGCCTTATATATAATATAATATATATATATATAATATATATATATATATATAGTATATATATATATATAATATATATATACATATGTATAAATTTGTATTTTCTCCCTATTTTTTTTTGTGCTAAGCCACTCGGTGTTAAATTAATGGTATTATTAAATTAATATCAATTTTTCACCCTCATTTATAAATTTATAAATTTAATTATGCGGCAGTATTTTATTTTATTTGATGCAGCATACGTTTCTAATGAGTCTTAGCATGCTTTTCGCGGGGAATTTGAGGCATAACTAAAAATGCAATTTGACGCTCGTGTTGGTCTGATAAATTGTATTTAAGACAAACCTCTGCTGATGATTTATAGATGTCTATGTAAGTAAAATTGCATTTACATTAGTAATGAAACAATTGTTCAGGGTCAATCTATTTATTCGTTATATTTCACTTTCCTTCCGTTAAATGTAATGTTATTTCTAATTGGAAACATCGGAGCTATTTTTAGCACTAGAGCTATCCACGTAGTGGTAACTCTCTAATAATTTATGTATAAATTTGTATTTTCTCCCTAGTTTTTTCTGCTAAGCCACTCGGTTGTTAAATTAATGGTATTATTAAATTAATATCAATTTTTCACCTCATTTATAAATATATATATATATATATATATATATATATATATATATACATATTAATAGTTAATAATTTTACCAAGTAGTTCGGTATGTTGATAATATAATGATATATATATATATATCTATATATATATATATATATATATATATATATATATATATCCTAGATGGTGCACGCAACATTTTATTCTTAAAGTATAAGCAAAACCTGTTCTATCAGAAAACACTTTCTTAGTAAGTTGTACAATGAAATCGAACTCAGAACCATGTGGTTGAAAATGAGACACCATAACCACTTTCAAAAAGAATTCGTATAACGTGCGTGTGAAAGAACAAAACAGATTTGTTTGTCATATTTAAGTATATACATGTATGTACAACCACACACACACACATACACACGCATGCATGCATATATACACACGTGTGTGTGTGTGTGTGTGTGCATGAGTGTACACCTACGTGTGTATGAGTGTACGTGCATTATATATATGTATATATGTATACATGTATGTATGTATTTAATGTATGTTTGCGTGTGTGTTTGCGCATTATATAATTATGTGTGTGTGTGTGTGTGTGTTTGTGTATATATATATATATACACATATATATATACACACATATGTATTATATGAATATATATGAATATATATATATATATATAATATATAATATATATATATATATATTATATATATATATGTATACATATATATATACATACATTATAATACACATATGTACGTATAGAATATATATATATATATATATATATAATATATTATATATATATATATATATATATATATATATGCAGGCGTGCGAAAATACATATTTGAAAGCAAGCAACTTTCAATTATTGGTAATTATAATTAATTCACTTAAATATTTCAGTCATGAAACTTTACACCCTGCTTTACTGCCAGCTTGCCCCTTCTTACTTTGGAATATGTGTTTTTCCTATTACTATGCCAGTTAAAGTGATTAACCAAGTCTTCATACTAAACCAAATCAACAGCTTGTGCTTAACATTTCTCAACAAATTTCACTTGACATCAAAGAAGAACTTTATTTATTATTTCGGTTTTCAAAATTCATGATGTGAAAGTGTTTGTTGAAACAGACCTATCCGTTGAATATTAGAAGGGTCATTAGGCCAACAATGAATACGCGCGCTGATTGCATGTTACTTCCTTATTTACCCTGGTTGATTGTTAAACTATTTAACCAATTAACTAGTCAGTTGCTTGAGTGGCCGAACGATTAATGAAACAGTTGATTAGTTGAATTATTTGAATAGGCGCAGACTTGGCTGTGTGGTAAGAAATTTGCTTCCCAACCACATAGTTCCGGGCCGAACAAAGCTTTGTGAATGGATCTGGGTAATGTAAACTGAAAGAATACAGTCGTATATATTGTATATAATACATATATATGTACATACACAATACATACATACATACATACATACATACATATATACATATATAGATATATATATATATATATATATATATATATATATATATATATATATATATGGTGTAGGAGTGGCTGTGTGGTAAGTAGCTTGCTTACCAACCACATGGTTCCAGGTTCAGTCCCATTGCGTGGCACCTTGGGCAATGTAGATTTCTTTATTAACCACGCAGGGCCGAACACTGAGAGTAATATAATGTAGATATTTTTATTTTTGAGAACGATCAAAAGGGATCGAAAACGTTTTGGGATGTGTACACGAGGAAATAACAAAAGTGTCGATTTTAACAATTAGAGTTCCCAAAATGGGGAGTGAATATAACATTGATTGGGCTTATCTATGGAAAAGAAAAACCTACGAAAAAGAACTAAGCTCACCTCGGAAACAAAAAAAGAACATAACATGAGAGCAAAGCACGCTTTCTCTCCTTGTTTTATAGGATCATGCTCAAAGTGGTTCCATCATTCATGCGTACCATCCTTGCCACATTCACCAACCTTTTGTAAAACTTTTCATTAGACAAAACTTCCCTCTCTACTCTCACCTTCCTTTTCAAGTGATACTTGAAAACGTTGATGAGAGGTTGGTCAGAGAGGAAAGCGTTTGTCTCTAAACCTTTCAAACGAGTCCACCATGCACATTGCACGTATATTTAGGTGTTGTTTATCGTTGAGCAATGGTAAGAAAACGAATTTTATGTTTGTTTACATTGCAGAGTGCAAGATTTGAGTAATGACTCTGAAGAAGACAATGCTAAATTTTTCCAGTGCATGTATCGTTCCAAAAAGATTGTGAAATAAGAAATGCCCTAAGGAATCCCATCTCCCTATAACGCTTGGTTAAGAACGAGGAGAGACGTATATCAGTTAATAGATATGTACATGAGGTTCCCTTTGTCAAAATTTCGATTACAGGTTCAAAAATGTCGGCGTGGTTAAGAAATTTCTTTTCAGGTATGTAGTTTAGAGTTCCATACACTGCACAGCACCTTGAGCAACTGTCTTATACCATAGTTCTGCGTTGATCAAAGGTGAAAACTGAATGGAAGCCCGTCTGAATGACTGCTCTTGATTTTGAAGGGTAACCAGGAAGCTTATGAATCCGCATAAGATCCGGGTGTTGTTAAGCCACTACCTCGTCCTCGGGTGCCTCTAACTAAAATCCCCTTTGTTGCAAGCATTTAATCTCCCTTCCTCTCACTATCTCTCACTTCTTTTCACTTCTTCCAACCAGTCTCAGGGATCCTGAGAAAGGACCGTGAGCACTAGGCTTTCTTCTCTGAACATTATAAACTTCATAAATTGCACATGTAACTGCTTCTATATGAAGTTTATCCGCATCCTCTCCTGGAAATCTGAAATTATTTTCAGCCGCCTGGACATTATGCTAACTGGCTCTTCTCATTATATAAGTTTACTCATTATTATACAGCAGACATTTTTCATATAGATTTCGCTAGACTTGATGGCTATTTTTATTAAACAATCTATGGTATTTGCTGTTGACTTGGAGATGCTTTTTATTGGAGATGAGGACGTTTCTAGCTATATTTAATTTCAAGTTTTTGTTGGTAAAATACAAAAAACAAAAAAAAAAGTCAGATGATGTTGTGATATCTATATTTATTTCCTTGCTGCTCCTATGACTTGAGATCATCTCACCAGGTAATCATGCTGCAAAACTGATTCCATTCACACACTTTCAATCACCCATTCTTCAAACTGAATATAATTGGAAAGAGGCTTGACACATGAAACAGTAATGATAAATAATGAGTTTCTTTTAGGATCCTGGGGTTTTCTGATCACCAAAAGAAATTATCCACTAATAGCACGTCTCCGGGAATAGATTTTCGTAATATATTTCTCAAGACTGTTATCGTCCACTTGAACAATATGTCTCCTCGGTTTTAATACAGAAAATTTCCGATTCCCTTCTTTCTCAGCACGAATCCTTTTTGAAATTATTACCTTCAGATCTTTGAATGTCTTCAGGATTATCTGAGATGATGATGACAGCCGTTACTTTTATTTGTGGTTCCTGTGTTGTTATTGTTGTAATTGTTGTAGTTATTGTAGTTATAACTTGCTGCCATTGTTGCTGCTACTGTTGTTGTTGTTTTTCTTTAATCCTGACTCAGCCCTGATTCAGCAGACCCTTTATTCGAACTTTTGGAATCTCTATATTATTTTATGACATGGCATAGCTTAAATAATCTTATCCAACGTAGTCTTCCCTTTATCAAGTCGGTATGGTATGATGTTGACCGCTAGATTTATGCATCACCAGCCAGATGTACATTTTTATTTGTGATCAGTGTATGCCCAGTGTAGCATTGCGCTATATCATGAGTATAGTTTCCATCTTTAATCGTCTATTTTTGTGGAGAAACTATAGATGTGTTGAATACTAATGTTTTTTGTGATGGAGTAAAACTGACACCGTCGCACGTAACTGTGAGTGAACTGGACGAGTTTTATAAATAAATGAACCAATAGACAGCTAAGGCCGAACTGTGAGAGCGTTAGTCTCGTTATTGATTCTGCATTGGAGTCTTGGATTGTTATTGTGTGAATGGTTATAATAAGAGACCCAACTCTTGTTACATTGCTTATTGCTATACGGTTATATCTGGTACTATGATATATTGCCACACACACATATCATATATAGTCACTGGCGATGTAACAGATTTTCTATATTCTTTTACTTGTTTCAGTCATTTGACTGTGGCCATGCTGCAGCACGGCCTTTAGTCGAGCAAATCGACCCCACGACTTTGGAAGCATAGTACTTATTCTATCGGTCTCTTTTGCCGAACCGCTAAGTTACGGGAACGAAAACACACCAGCATCGGTTGTCAAGCGATGTTGGTGGGACAAACACAGACACACAAACACACACATACACATACACACACACACACACATATATATACGACAGGCTTCTTTCAGTTTCCGTTTACCAAATCTACTCACAAGGCTTTGGACGACCCGAGGCTATAATAGAAAACACTTGCCCAAGGTGCCACGCAGTGGGAATGAACCGGGAACCATGTGGTTGGTAAGCAAGCTTCTTACAACACAGCCACTCCTGCACCTATTACATATATTATTTTGTACTGTGTTGTGTTGTATTGCGTTAAAATAAACACGCAAATAACGTACACTAACGCAAAGGAAAATACTTGGGTTGCTGTCTTTAGCATTTTTCTGTTGTGTTGCTCTATACCAGCTGAATTAATTCAGGTTTCAACAATCAGGGAGGACGGGAATCTTAGTTTACTTGATTTCGTTTCTTTATTCGGGTATCCATTTTTGTTTGCATCAACCTTCTTCGCGTTTTTCTTTTCTGTCACGTTTCTTTTTATTTTCTCACTGTCCAGCATCTTTGTTTATCAAATCATCATGGAGGCGCAATGGCCCAGTGGTTAGGGCAGCGGACACGCGGTCGTAGGATTGCGGTTTCGATTCCCAGACGGGCGTTGTGAGTGTTTATTGAGCGAAAACACCTAAAAGCTCCACGAGGCTCCGGCAGGGGATGGTGGTGATCCCTGCTGTACTCTTTCACCACAACTTTCTCTCGCTCTTACTTCCTGATATGCATTCAGGTTGATTTATAATACTTGTTTAATATGAATGTTTTGTTCCAATTGATATTTTATTAAATACGTATCTTTGTACACACCTGCTCTCACTCCTAAATACACATATTTTCCTGCGATCAACCTCTTCTCTTAATGGCTCTCTGCAGTTAAAATTTCCCTATCACTCTCCTTCTCACTTTGTTTCTCTCATTCCTACCGTCTCACTCTTTCACTTATTCTCTCCCTCTCTCTGTCTCTCTGTCTCTCTCTTTCTTTCTTCCTCTCTTTTTCTCCTTTCTGTTCATACTCTTTATACTGAGTGATTTCTTCACTTTTGTCTTACAAATTCCTTTCTTATTCCACAACATATTACTGAAACAACACATGCCACCAGTCAAATTCTTCATTCCTTCAACTTAGCAAAACATCTCAATTAACAAACAGACACTTGATAAAAAAAAAACCCCATTCACTACCAGACGTTTCTTCTTTTTACTCTCACGTCCAACACGCACGCACACACACACACATACACACATACCACACACACACACACACATACACACATACACATGCATAAAAAACTTTAACCTAAGAAGCTTTCTTACTTATCGTCATCAATGTTAAATCTTCCTATTCTTTTTTACTACCAGACAACAACGATCGTCAAATACAGAAACAGTTGATGTTTCTTACGTTTATATATTAACTTACTTATCCTTATCTATTTAAATTTTGTATGTTTATATGAAGGCGCAGGGCTCAGTGGTTAGAGCGTCGAGCTTACGATCGTGTGGTTGTGAGCTCCAAACCCGGACCGGGCCGCGTGTTGTGTTCTTGAGCAAGACACTTTATTTCACGTTGCTCCAATTCACTCAGCTGTAGAAATAAGTTGCGACGTCACAAGTGCTAAGCTGTATCAGCCTTTGCCTTTCCCTTGGATAACACTGGTGGCATGGAGAGGGGAGGCCGGTATGCATGGGCGACTGCTGGTCTTCCAGAAACAACCTCGCTCGGACTTGCGCCTGGGAGGGTAACTTTCTGGGTGCAATCCCATGATCTGCGTCGTGACCGAAGGGAGTTTCAGATATATATATATATATATATATTATATATATAT
>NW_021826213.1:0-15000 GCF_006345805.1 Octopus sinensis | reverse complement strand
TCCTTGTTTGTTCCCTCTGTGTTTAGCCCCTTGTGGGTAGTAAAGAAATAGGTATTTCGTCTGCCGCTACGTTCTGAGTTCAAATTCCGCCGAGGTCGACTTTGCCTTTCATCCTTTCGGGGTCGATAGATTAACTACCAGTTACGCAGTGGGGTCGATGTAATCGACTTAATCCGTGTGTCTGTCCTTGTTTGTCCCCTCTGTGTTTAGCTCCTTGTGGGTAGTAAAGAAATATATATTTCGTCTGCCGCTACGTTCTGAGTTCAAATTCCGCCGAGGTCGACTTTGCCTTTCATCCTTTCGGGGTCGATAAATTAAGTACCAGTCACGCATTGGGGTCGATGTAATCGACTTAATCCCTTTGTCTGTCCTTGTTTTTCCCCTCTATGTTTAGCCCCTTGTGGACAATAAAGAAACAAGTATTACTATGAACGTGAAAAAGCAGGGATATTATACGTATTCGTGCTGGTCAGTTTTCAGATTTTGAAAGCAGACAATCATTCAAAGTGATCCAGAAATAAAAGGGTTACAAAATATTCGATTATATTGGACCCATCCTCTTAATATCATCAAAACAAATAAAGAGCCACCGTACTTGATGTAAATCACGCTGAACAGTGGAAAAGGTTAACGTAGATCTGGTCCGCAATTATATTGGGGAAATTCTAAACTGGTGATACGGAGGAATATGATATTCCCGCTATACGGATATCTTAATTGGCTAATGAGCTGTATACATGTGTGCATGTGTGTATGTGTACGTGTATATGTGTATGTGCATGTGTGTGTGTGTGCGCGCGCGCGTTTGTAATTTATAAGCGTGTGTGTATCTGTATGCATATAGGTGTTTATATTATGCATGTATGTATGTTGGTATGTATATATGTATGTTGGTTGGTATGTATGTTGGTATGTATGTTGGTATGTATATATATGTTTTAGCAAAGTGTGTATATGTATATAGATAGATAGATATATAGACACATATATGAATATATATGTATGTATTTGTGAGTGTGTGTGTGTGTTTGTATACGCACACAAACACAAATGCTTACATACACACATATACATAGTAGTTAGAGATAGATAGATAGATAGATAGATAGATAGATAGATAGATAGATAGATAGATAGATAGATAAATAGATAGATAGATAGATAGATAGATAGATAGATAGATAGATAGATAGATAGATAGATAGATAGATAGATAGATAGATTTAAAAGGGATGACTTGTAAGTCTCCATTATATTTTATATGTTTTCATTTGTCTTGCTCGCTTACGTCCTGGTGTTTGCTAAATTTTCTTGAGAACATTCCTTTCTTAGTGGTACGACCATAGCGGATCTCCTTCTAGCATAATGGATGTCCGCATAGTTGTCATCATCTTATATGTATGTAATTTAATTTTTTGTGAATCTTCAGATTTTTCAATATGCTAGACCACTGGTTTTAAATTGATATTAATCAAATACTCAATTTTTCACCCTTATTATTTTAAATTTAGGTAGATAGATAGATAGATAGATAGATAGATAGATAGATAGATAGATAGATAGATAGATAGATAGATAGATAGACAGATAGACAGATAGATAGATAGATAGATAGATAGATAGATAGATAGATAGATAGATAGATAGATAGATAGATAGATAGATATAATTACATTGTATGTATGAGTGTAAATATTTAGTGTATATCTGTATGTAATAACTGAAAGAAACGGTGGTCCATATAGTCCAGTTGATATTTTTACTATATATACATTTTTAAGTAGATATACATACGTACATACACACACATAACTGTAACCGCACGTGCACCGTTTGCGATTTTCCCTTATTTTTCTTTCTTTCTCTTTGAACTTTCCTGTCTCTGACGAAGAGCTATACTCGAAACGTTAACAGTAACTCTCTCCCTTCACTGAGCGTCAAATTAATATAATTCATGTGCACGTTTTGAATTTGTTTACGTGAAGGTTCGTTTACTAAATATTAGTAAGAATATCTGCAGTGTACTTTGTTAATATAATGCCACTTACTCCGTTACCAATTCGTCAGCAGATTATTAAGCTTCGAAAGAAGGAATAATTTAAGTATTGGGTCTATTGCAAAGATTGTTAACAAGTCAAAAAGTGTTGTTCACGGTATTCTTAAGGTCTTCGATGATTGTGGTTCGTGTGAAGCAAGAAAGTCTACAGGTAGGCCAAGAAAAACGACCAAGAAGAAGATTGTGCTATGGTAAAGTTGGTTAAAAAGGACAGATTTAAAACTGCTGCTGCTGTTTCTCTGGAAATGAGCATTGTACTGAAGAAAACGTTATCTCGAAAAACTGTGTCTCATCGTTTAGTTGAACATAACCTAAAAGCAAGACCACCTGCAGTGAAGCCACTGATCAGCTCCAAAAATAAAAAGTGTCGTCTTACCTTCGCAACCGAACATGTGTTGTGGTCTCAAGAAAAATGGCAAACGGTGCATTTCAGTGATTAATCTAAGTTTATGTTATTTGGCTCAGATGGGAAAAGGTACGTTCGTTGAAAAGTAGGTGAAAAATTGTCGCCTAAATGCCTTAAGACTAGTGTTAAATTCGGTGGAGGAAGTGTCATGGTTTGGGGGATGATATCTGGAGATGGTGTGGGCTCTTTGGTGCGATTACACGGAAAGGTAAATGCAGGAGTTTATAAACAACTTGTAAAAGATCATGTCTTGCCTGTGCTGAGAAATTCAACTAAGCGACCACCCATATTCATGCAGGACAATGCCCTATGTCACAAGGCTAAGGTGGTCATGAAATTCCTCAAAGCTGAAAAGGTTATTATTATGGATTGGCCTGCTCAAAGCCCAGATCTCAATCCTATTGAAAATGTGTGGAATATTCTAGGAGAACGTTCGAAAGCCAGAAATCCTAAAACAACCGAGCAATTATGGAATGCCCTTCAGGAAGAATGGAATAAGATCACCTAGCAAGAAATTGAAAATTTAATTTCCTCATGCAGTCAAAGATGTCAAAGTGTGATTGAAGCTAAAGGGCTTCACACTAAATATTAAATAATTCCAGTATTCTCTGTCATTTTTGATTATTTTGTTTTTTTTTTCAACCGTTCTGATCATGTTGGCCGCCATGGGTTTTGCAGTAAATCACTAAATCATCCATAACTTTTGTATTATCCTCTTAAATTACACTAAAATCTCAGACAATAACAATTAATATCGTATTTATTGTCTGTGAAAATTATAGAATATAAAACAACTTTGATAAAAACTTATACCTACTTTTCTTGCGAAACAATGCCGTTCTGAACATTTTGGGCGCAACTGTATATATATATATAGAGAGAGAGAGAGAGAGAGAATTCAAGAAAAAACAAAAGACAAAGTCAGGTGGTGTAGACAACAAACAGATGTATTAGTTTAACGCTCGGGAAGTGAAAAAGTCTTCAATGCTCTTCCACAGAAGGGAACACAGCAAGAAACAAGGAGAGAAAATAAAGAATGTGTAGTGGCTAGCGATCTATGGCGAATGTCGGACAGGAGGTGTCACACAGGAGGACTAGGAAGAAGGGGAGATATATACATACATATATATATATATATATATAGATATATATATATATATATATATATATATATGTTGTATATATATATATATATGTATATAATGTATGTATGTATGTATATATATATATACATGGATATAAATTACATACATGTGTATGTATATTTATGTGTGTGTCCATGTTGTGTGCTTGCTCGCAGAGTTTGGCAAGAGCCTGTGTAGCCATGATTTGACCGTTCTCATCGCGAGCATTCAGCACACAGCAGCAATTTATTGGAAATCTCTTCACATAACAGAACATATTCAGAAACGGACATCTAATATTAAAAGCTCGATAGTATTCATTATTTAGTTCTAATTCCGCTGCAGTCTATTTCGCCGTTATCTTTAGAGGTCGGTGAAATAAGTTCCCATCAAGCACTGGGGTCGATATAGTTGACTAGCCTTCGAACACCAAAATTTCAGGCCTTTTGCCTATAGTAGAAAGTAATGCTCAGCGGTATTTCTCCTGTCTAAGGCGGCGGCTAGCAGAAACGTTAGCACGCCGGGCGAAATGCTTTTCGTCTGCCGCTACGTTCTGAGTTCAAATTCCGCCGAGGTCGACTTTGCCTTTCATTCTTTCGGGGTCGATTAAACAAGTACCAGTTACGCACTGGGGTCGATGTAATCGACTTAATCCCTTTGTCTCTCCTTCTTTGTCCCCTCTGTGTTTAGCCCCTTGTGGGTAGTAAAGAAATAGGCATTTCGCCTGTCTTTTACGTTTTGAGTTTAAATTCCGCCAAGTTCGACTTTGCCTTTCATCCTTTCGCGACCGATAAAATAAGTACCAGTTAAACACTGGGGTCGATGTTATCGACGTAACCCTACGCCTGAAATTGCTGGCCTTGTACCAAACTGTAAAACCACCATCATCATCATCATTACTGAGGATGTTTGGTAAGGCGGTGCTCCAGTATGGCCACAGTCAAATGACTGAAACAAGTAAAAGAATTAATAGGATAAAAGAATAAAAGAATCCAAATTTCAGAATATGGCTTCAAATATATTTTTCGGCGGGTGTGGTTATTTTTATTTTATTTTTTTTCAATTTTGCTTCCTCTCTTCTGATGTTATATTAAATGATTGTGTTATCAATAACCTATTTCCGCTTTAATTTAATGTTTATGATATGAGTGAGGTGGTGCGACGGTGTGTGATGATGTGTTGTAGTATTTGATCATGATTCAAACCAGTGTGATTGTGTGGTGAGATGGTTTTTGATCGAATGTTTTGTAACAAAACATGTCCATCCTACGTCTCGCTTTTCATATGACTTTAGATGTAAAGAAATGCGTCGTGGGAGTTTTAGAAGAAATGCGCTCACGCCATTAAACTCATCAACCGGATGTGGAGGTCTTTTCAATTTTGCATGTATCAAAGAAATGTTTGCGACTAATATCAAAAACATATACATACACAAATACATATATATACATACATGCATGCAACATACATATACATACATGCAAATATATACATACATATTTATATATATATATATATGTGTGTGTGTGTGTGTGTGTATGTGGTGTGTCAGTGTGTATGTATATATATACACACACACTCATGTAAATGTATATATGCATACATACACGTATAAATGTGTATGTGTATATGTGTGTGTGTGTATAAATGTATGTATATATATATATATATATATATATATATATATATATATATATATATATATATATATATATATATATATATATATATATATATATATAAGGCGAGATGGCAGAATCGGTAGCGCGCCGGACGAAATGATTAGCGGTATTTCGACCATCGCTACTTTCTGAGTTCAAATTCCGCAGAGGAAACATAGAAGGAACAACCAAGGAGAGACAAACGGATTAAGCCGATTACATCGACCCCAGTGCATAACTGGTACTAATTTAATCGACCCCGAAAGGATGAAAAGTAAAGTCGACCTCGGCGGAATTTGAACTCAGAACGTAACGGCAGACGAAATACGGCTACGCATTTCGCCCGGCGTGCTAACGTCTATGCCAGCTTGCCGTCTATATACAAGCCATAGTGTCATGCGGTGAACTCGACATTCTGGTTTCGAATCCTGCTAGATACTCCTGGTTTTCGGATTACTTTTTTTTCTTCCGTGTTTTATAAGTCAGTTAAATGTGTCTGCATCTACATTTAATTTAAAAATACAACAATAACAGCAACAACAACAACAAATGAACCAAAGAGGGAACTTCTATGTTATTTGTGCCAATACATCCATATGCTGACCAAATATGTAGAAGTAACATTTAACCACTTATCTAGATATAATAGGTATATTAATAATACGAATTTGGAATACTGACGACATTGATTAAATAACTTTGTACTGGAAAAAAATTCAACTATCGAGCACATATATAGATATGATTGTTAGTAATATAGATATAATTGTTGTAGGCGTAGGAGTGGCTGTGTGGTAAGTAGCTTGCTTACGAACGATATGGTTCCGGGTTCAGTCCCACTGCATGGCACCTTGGGCAAGTGTCTTCCACTATAACCTTGGGCCGACCAAAGCCTTGTGAGTGGATTTGGTAGACGGAAACTGAAATAAGACCGTCGTATATATATATATATATATATATATAGTGTGTGTGTGTGTATGTGTGTGTGTGTGTGTGTGTGTGTGTGTGTGTGTGTGTGTGTCTATGTTTGTGTGTCTGTGTTTGTCCCCCACCCCCAACATCGCTTGACAACCGATTCTGGTGTGTTTACGTCCCCGTAACTTAGCGGTTCGGCAAAAGAGATCGATAGAATAAGTACTAGGCTTACAAAGAATAAGTCCTGGAGTCGATATGCTCGACTAAAAGGCGGTGCTCCAGTATGGCCACAGTCAACTGACTGAAACAAGTAAAAGAATAATATATAAAATATATCATAAATCTGATCACAAGTAATTCAAAATTCAGCTATTGATTACATTGTGATTAAATGTCAGGATTAATAAAAAAATAAAAAATAAAAAAACAAAGGATAAATTCTCTTCCTGAGTCATAGAGATACATAAGAGCCGGTTTCCCGGTTTCCATGGCCTATATATATTCATCACCTGGATGGGACGCCCGTCTGTCACAGGATTACTCATTTTTGCCAACTGGGTGAAATGGAGCAACATGAAATGAAGTGTTTTGCTCAAGAACACAACACATTACCCAGTCCGGGAATCGAAACCACAATCGTATGATCATGAGTCCAACACCCAAACCACTAAGCCATGCGCCTCCACAAATAATAAGCTAGGAATACAAAATTCAAAACCGTGGTTAAATAATAAGTTAGTACAAAATTCAATTATTGACCACAATGTGATTAAATAAGCTAGTGGTAAAAAATTTAACCACATTGTAGTTATATTATAAGTTAGTAGTACAAAATTCAAATATTGATTATATGATGGTTATATAAGTCAGTAATACAAAATTCAAATATTGACCGCATTGTGGTTAAATAACAAGTTAGTACTGCAAAATTCATCTTTTGACCCTATTGTGGTTAAGTAATAAATTAGTGGTAAAAAATTTAATTATCGACTATAGCATGGATAAATAATGAGTTAGTACAACTACTGATCTCATTGCGGTTAACAATTAGTTAGTTGTGAAAAATCCAGCCATTGACCACGTTTTGGTTAACTAATAAGTTAGTAGCGCAAAATTCAACATTTGACCACATATATAGATATAATAATCAGAAATATAAAATATATTTAAGTATTCACAACATACGCTAATGAAAAGATCGCTTTTGTTTTTGTTCATTAACAATCTTGTTAACCGATGGTTAAATATTTAAATATTTTTTTCTTATTATGTAACGTAAATAAAGTAGGCGTGGCCCAATCAATCTAGCGTTGTATACTTGTTTATGAAAAGGGCGTATAATGCAATGTACAAGCCCATCACGTACAGTGTAGACCAATTAAAAGATATTTATATGAAAATTGGTACGCCCCATGAAGTGTGGGGTGGTGCACGAAGAACATAGATGCAATGGCGTAAAATTTGATACTCACACTTGAGAGAATATTGCACAAATAAAAACCAATATAAAATCCATATATTGGATTTTCTTCAGTTCAACAGTGAAGCCATCTATCTTTCACTCTATCCTTCGTTGTATATGTGCGTATATATACACACATACACGCACGTATATACATTTATATGTATGTATGTACACGTCTGTATGTATATATATATATATATATCTGTGTGTGTGCGTATATGTATATATGTATGTGTGTGTATGTATGTGTGTATATATATATATATGTATGTATACATGCATACATACATACACATATACATAAAATATATACATATATATGCATATAGAGACAGTGAGAAATATAGGCATATACATATATATTACACACACACATATATGCATACATAGATACTATATGTATTTATATGTATATATATATATATATATATATATATATATATATATATATGTATATATATATATATATACAGTGTGTTTATATAAGTATAATATACATATATATATATATATATATTTATATATACATATACTTTTGTATGTGTCTCCAACTATCCACATATCTATCCTACTAGATGTGTATGCACCCAGTATAACTATGTATCTATTCATCCATCTATCTACCTATCTATCTATCTATCTATCCATCCATCCATCTATCTATCTATCTATGTATCTATCTATCTATCTATCTCTCTATCTATCTATCTATCTATCTATCTATCTATCTATCTATCTCTCTACCCATCCCTCTATTTATCTACCAATATATCCCTGCTGTCTATGAATCTATATGGCTGTCCGTTAGGCTATTATTCTATTATTCTATCTTTCTATGCCATAATTATCCCATAATTACATTTAATCCTCGGTTCTCTTAAACCGTAGTCGAGAGGGAAGGCCAGCATGAAGAATATGCAATTAAACTCTTTGAAATAGAAAGAAAAAAACGTAAACAAGTAAATAAATAACGGCATAAAAGATACGCCAAATGTCTTTTTCACAGTTAAACATAAAGACTTCACACCATGTCTTTTAGTATTGTTGATGGTGTTGTAGCTGCTGGTGGTGGTTGAGATGGTTGTGGTGGTGGTGGTGCTCGTACTGGGGCTGGTGGAGGTGACGGCAGCGGCGGCGGCGGCGATGGTGACGGTGGTGGTGCTTTTTGGTGATGGTGCTTTTTGATGGTGGCGATGATGATGGTGATGGTGGTGGAGGTGGTGGTGGTTTTGGGGAAGGTGATTTTGGTGAAGGTGGTGGTGGTGGTGGTGGCGGTGGTGGTGGCGGTGATGGTGGTGGTGATGGTAGTGAAGGTGATGGTGGTGGTGATGGTAGTGAAGGTGGTGATGGTGGTGATGGTAGTGAAATTGGTGATGGTGGCGGCGGCGGCGGTGGTGGTGGTGGCGGCGATGGTGGTGGTGGTGGTAGTGGTGGTGGTGATGGTTGTTGTGGTGGTTCTGGTGGTAACAGTGGTAATGATGGCGGTGGTGGTGATGGCAGTTATGATAGCTGCTGTTGGTGTTGTAGCGGTGTGGTGGTGCTGGTGGTGGTGATAGTAGTGGTGGTTGTGGTGGGTGTGGTTGTTGCTATTGTCGCGGTGGTGGTGGGAAGGTGGGGGTTCCATCCCCCCATTCATGTTCAAGCAGTAATTCACACTTCATCAATAAGGCGAAAAGCAATGATTATCGCCATAAGGACAAACGCTGCGCCATCACCGTCACAACCACTGCAAGTATCACCACTACCACAAGCACTACCACCAACACGACCGCTACTACCATCAAGAACAACAGGAATGGCTACAATAGCAACAACAGTGGAGGCGCAATGGCCCAGTGGTTAGAGCAGCGGACTCGAGGTCGTAAGAACGCGGTTTCGATTCCCAGACTGGGCATTGTGAGGATTTATTGAGCAAAAACACATAAGTGCCACGAGTCTCCGGCGGGGGTGGGGAATGAACCCCGCTGTATTCTTTCACCACACCTTTCTCTCACACTTTCTTCCTACTTCTGCCACAAAAGCAGAGGAACCATGGTGTAACCCACTATGGTGTGGTAAAACTTTCAGACCCTAGTCTAGATTGCGAATCCTCTGTACCCCAGGATGGTTCAGCTCTCCACCCGTTAAAAGCCACCATTTACGGAATGAGGATAACAATGTAGCTTTCGCGCCCGTGCAACCGCCACTCTATCGCATGTGGTGGGTGGATCTTCAAGTTGCCACACGCATTCTTAGTAGCTTAGAGTAGCCCCGAATGAGAGATTATTCTTTGTGGCTAATGGTGTGAGTCCTGATTGGAAGAAGAAGAAGAAGAAGAAGAAGAAGAAGAAGAAGAAGTGTTTTACTGGTACTTAATTTATCAACCCTGAAAGGATGAAAGGCAAAGTCGACCTGGGCGGAATTTGAACTCACAACGTTGCCACAGGCGAAATACCTATTTCTTTACTACCCATAAGGGGCTAAATACAGAGAGGACAAACAAGGACAGACAAACGGATTAAGTCGATTATATCGACCCCAGTGCGTAACTGGTACTTGTTTAATCGGCCCCGTATGGATGAAAAGCAAAGTCGACCTCGGCGGAATTTGAACTCAGAACGTAGCGGCAGACGAAATACCGCTAAGCATTTCGTCCAGCATGCTAACGATCGGCATGCTAACGCCGCCTTGGTAACAATAATAATAATAATAACAATCCTTTCTACTATGCTATCACTATCATTCCTGTGACAGCAGGTCTTGTTTTAGTGTTGAGAATCCACATTTTGCCAATTTCTATTTCAAAATGTTTATACTTGCTCAGGTTTTGGTAGGTCTTAGATACATTTATGTCGGTTGGGATAGTCATATCGATGAGGAGGTACGTTTGTTGTCTCAAATCCTTCAATGTAATTAATGTCCGGCATATTTGCATCTATCTTTCTGTCAGCTTGGACAGTAAAATTGCAAAAGGAGTGATATGTGATCATTTTCAAGCGCTGGAGGTGGTTTGTGTTCCCACCATTTTTTATCATGGGGCGGGTCCAAGTCTTTGCAAATTACCCAGTTA
Source organism: Octopus sinensis (assembly GCF_006345805.1). Classification (NCBI taxonomy): domain Eukaryota; kingdom Metazoa; phylum Mollusca; class Cephalopoda; order Octopoda; family Octopodidae; genus Octopus; species Octopus sinensis. The sequence continues at coordinate 4,324 of NW_021826213.1, read as the reverse complement.
ATATACTGTGCTGCTGAGGTATTACTATACCTGTTGCGATATTATTATTATTATTATTATTATTATTATTATTATTATTATTATTGTTGTTGTTGTTGTTGTTGTTGTTGTTGTTGTTGTTGTTGTTATTGTTATTATTATTATTATTATTATTATTGTTATTGTTATTATTATTATTATTATTGTTATTATTATTATTATTATTATTATTGTTATTGTTATTGTTATTATTATTATTATTATTATTATTATTATTATTATTATTATTATTATTATTGAGTGAGAGAGTGGTGCATGCCATCAAAGTGACACTGGGGTAAAAATATACGAAGCCCAGTATACCCATCATGACTACCCGTCTGATAAGGGTACACCAGGCACATACATCACAACCATGTGTGTGTGACATGGTGATCTCATATCAAGATAAACAGCGCATGACCTTGCAGGTGGGGCCCAGTTAGAATTTTCTTCTGGTCGAGTAACCCATCCCGCTCAAAAGGTCCCTGAATAAGGGTTGTTTAAGGATGTTGAACGAAACACCCATGTTTCCAGAGGTGAATTATTCAAACCCCAAAGAATCCCTCTCAACACATGGCTATGATACTCCCCCACTACTTCTGCTCGTGATCAGAGATGCACATATCGTCAGCCACTAAGGGACATGCTCAACTGGTTAAGGTCAAGCAACTGACAAGCAAATCTGTGGTATTGAGCAGAATATTTGCTGTAGCCCATCTTTTATACCAAGACAAAACAATGTACATGATAACACTTCCAATCAGTTAAGACAAGAAGCCATGAGAGCCACTGCCTGGTACTGGTTAAGACAAGAAGCCATGAGAGCCACTGCCTGGTACTGGATAAGACAAGAAGCCATGAGAGCCACTGCCTGGTACTGGTTAAGACAAGACGCCATGAGAGCCACTGCCTGGTACTGGTTAAGACAAGACGCCATGAGAGCCACTGCCTGGTACTGGTTAAGACAAGAAGCCATGAGAGCCACTGTTAAGACAAGAAGCCATGAGAGCCACTTTATTATATTTTATTATTATTATTATTATTATTATTATTATTATTATTATTATTATTGTTGTTGTTGTTGTTGTTGTTGTTGTTATTATTATTATTATTATTATTATTATTATTATTATTATCATCATCATCATCATCATCATCATTGAGTGAGAGAGCAGTGCATGCCATCAAAGTGACACTGGGGTAAAATATACGAAGCCCAGTAAACCCATCATGACCACCCGTCTGATAAGAGTACACTAGGCACATGCATTACAACCATATAAGAACGAAATAGTGATTTCATATTAAGATAAACAGCGCATGACCTTGCAGGTGAGGCCCAGTTAGAATTTTTTCTTCTGGTTGAGTAGCCCATCCCGATCAAAAGGTCTCTGAATAAGGGTTGTTTAAGGATGTTGATCGAAACACTCGTGTTTCCAAAGATGAATTATCCAAACTCCAAAGAATTCCTCTGAGCATATGGCTATGATGCTCTCCACTACTTCTGCTGATGATCAGAGATGCACATATCGTCAGCCACTAAGGGACATACTCAACTGGTTATGGTCAAACAACTGACAAGCAAATCGGTGGTATTGAACAAGGATGCCAACAACTATAACAAGAGCAACAGAACAACAGGAATAATAGCAGCAACTACACCACCGACAAAAACAAACATTATCACTATCACCACCACCTCCGCCGCCGCTGCCGCCGTCGTTGCCGCATCTTGTATGAAACAACGAGACAACCTCAAAGTCCGCTCTGTCTCTCAGTTTGCTAGAAATTGCAGTTAAAGGCGACGAGCTGGCAGAAACGTTAGCACGCCGGGCGAAATGCTTAGCGGTATTTCGTCTGCGTTATGTTGTGAGTTCAAATTCCGCCGAGGTCGACTTTGCCTTTCATCCTTTCGGGGTCGATAAATTAAGTACCAGTTACGCACTGGTTTCGATGTAATCGACTTAATACCTATGTCTGTCCTTGTTTGTCCCCTCTGTGTTTAGCCCCTTGTGGACAATAAAGAAATAGGTATTTCGCCTGCCGTTACGTTCTGAGTTCAAATCCCGCCGAGGTCGACTTTGCCTTTCATACTTTCAGGGTCGATAAATTAAGTTCCAGTTACGCACTGGCGTCGATGTAATCGACTTAATCCCTTTGTCTGTCCTTGTTTGTCCCCTCTCTGTTTAGCCATTGTGGGCAATAAAGAAATAAGAAATTGCAGTTAAATTGACCTCATATCACGCCTTAAAAAAGCGGGGTGGGGGGTTACATACCTATTCTTAATAACAATAATAATACTTTCTACCACAGACACAAGGTCTGAAATCTTTCACAGTGGGCTCGTTCATTACATATATCCAAATTCGTTGGCAGTGTCCTCTCGAAAATATAAGCCAGACTTAAGTGTAATATCTTCCCGTGACTGATCCCCTGTTGCACTCCCATGATTTCTCGTTATTCTTGTATTTTTTTGCATATATAACCGGCAAATTCGATTAATACGCAACACTTGGCTTCCTGGAACAGCTATCTTGTTAAGACACCATGTAATTTCCTTATATATGTATTTCTTTTTCTTTATTTTTATTCTGTATTTATTGTTCTCCATGTATATGTATGTATGTATGTATGTATGTATGTATGTATGTATGTATGTATGTATGTATGTATGTATGTATGTATGTATGTGTAAGTGAACAGAATTAGCACGCTACGCATTCAGTTGGAGTTGTGTTAATTGAGCTGCAGGCTGATATATACCTTCATGTTACTTTAAGTTACGTGGACGCCAGAAAAATACGAGCAATACCTCGGACATTCTTGCCGCGTGTCTTCCTGACACCTAGGGTAGAGAAACGTACTGTATATATTGGTAGGCCATTAAAATAAACTCACGAGATTGTTTATTTACAAAGTCAAGATAAAGCCTTCACTCTCTGCCTTCAGCCCTGAGCTCTGTGGCCACTGATGAGTGTTCTTCTGGTCTACATCAGTGAGTCACCTTGGAAAATGCAACAGTTGATGTTAATTTTTTTGTAGTCAGTACTCCATTAGAGTGGTATAATTGGAGATTCGTATTCACACTGACATGTTGTGCTTCAGGAAGTCTGAAATCACAGGATAAATTTTGAATATATCTAACGATTTCAAATCCATGAATCTGGTATGCTGTTAAAGGCCTTTTCATAATCAATCCATGCGGAACTGAGATTTTTGCGTTTGTTATGACAGTTTTCAAAGATCATGCGATTGATTAAGAGTTGATCTTTGCATCCATACGAGCCCCGTTGACATCATTTTCGTTCAGTGGGGAAAGCATCCTTCTGTTCCATAAGTTTGTCTGTTTTCTCCACGAGGATGGATGTTAAACTTTTATACGTGGTAGACAGACATATTATGGGCCGATAGTTTTGAGGAAATTTGATTTCATTATTCTTCGGGAGTAGGTAAGCAATACCTCTTTCTAACCAATCAGGTTTCTTCGTAAGATTTCTCATAATTTCATTGAATAACTGAATTAACTTTTCATGTGTGCACAGGAGCGATGCAAGCCAGAAATTTGGTACCCTATCATTACCAGAGGATTTCCACTTATGAACCTTCTTGAGTGTCATCCTTGGGTCTGCTATTGTGATGTCCTCCCATGCTTGTTCAGGCAAGTTTTGGTAGGATCCTTCTGTGCGTTTAATCCAGTCTACAGTTTCATTGTATGTCTTTTCATTATTCCAGATATTTTTACAAAAGTTTTCAACTTCTTCCATGTCGGCTGAGGTCTTCAACGATTATTTTCTCCTTCCCTATTTCTCTGTAGAATGTTTTCGCATTGGATATGAACAACTTATTTTGCTTGTAAAAATTGGTTCCCTTCTCAAATCTTTGTATTCTTTAAGCTTTTGCTTGGACTTTTTGTTACAGTGTTTCTTTTGCTGAAAGCAGTTCTCTTGATGAGAATCTGTTTTCCCTTCATCTTTCTTCCATTTCTGGATTTTACATCGTTTCCACAGATTAGCGCATGCCATCAAAGTGATACTGGAGTACAAATATACGAAGTCTCATATATCCATTATGACTACCCGTCTGATAACGGTACACCAGGCATATGCATCACAGCCATATGTGCGCGATATGGTGATCTCATATAAAGATAAACAGTTGTTTATCTCATATCTTATCTCATATCTCTTGTTTATCTCATGTCAAGATAAACAAGTGGGGCCACTTCCCACTCAAAATGTCACAGGATAATGGTTTATTAAGGACGATGAATGAAACATCCATGTTTCAAGGGGTGAATAATTCA
>NW_021826212.1:35000-36572 GCF_006345805.1 Octopus sinensis | reverse complement strand
TGAAAGACAAATAACAACTAATCATGTCAATGGACAATAATTTATGAGAGAGTGAGAGAGGTATTATAGTTGTAAACAAAATAATATAGATATATGTGTATGTGGTGGGGGGGGGGTTGGCGTGTGTCTAAATAGAGTATGTAGTAGTCATGCATGTATGCACGTGTATATGTATATATATATATATATATATATATAGATATATATATATATAATATATATATATATATATATATATTATAATATAGATATATATATATATTATAGATAGATTAGATAGATAGAATAGATAGATAGATAGATAGATAGATAGGTTTATAGATAATATAAATGATATATATATCTATATATATACATATATATATGTAATATATACACACACCACACACACACACACATATATATATTATATATATATATATATATATATATATATATATATATATATGTACTATATAATGCATACCCAGTCACAAACAAATATATATACATATATTATAGATGCATATACATGCTTACATATATATATGTATGATTGTGTGTATATATATATACACACACTTAAATGCCATATATTTTTTACAGAGAAACGTATACTGATATGTATATGTGATACCCACCGCAAATACTTATATGCGTGCATATTTATGTGTGTGTGTGTGTGTATGTGTGTGTGTACGTGCGTGTGTGCGCGTGCATAGTTGTGTGTGTGTGCGTGTGTTTGTGTGCGCGTGCGTAGTTGTGTGTGTGTGTGTGTTTGTGCGTGTGTGTGTATGTATGTGTGCGTGTGTCTGTGTCTGTGTGCGCGTGTGTGTTATAGTGGAGGCACAAATGAATACGCATTTCCTCCTTTTCATTAAAGAATTTTTCATATTTTCTAGTGAATCCTTCATGTTTATTTTGGAACGACAATATTTCTAAATCCAGTTGTCGATTAATGTTTCCAGACATTCTCGGTCTCACCATCAGGTTGAAGTGATAGAAATAAAGACGTGCTCTTCGCACGATTTGCAGTACATCTCGAGAGAACAAAGAGTTACTATTAAGGCTGTGAACGTCGTCAACGCCGGCTTTAAAATTATTCATTGATTAAGTCCTTTTATATTTCGTGGTTTCTTTCATGTGAAATATTTTGGTTTGCATTTTGCTCTTAGTAAAACAAAAGTAACTACCAAACTTTTACAAAAATTAGTATTGGTAAAGGGTTCTATTTGTTCAACCAAATCCCTTCAAGGCAGTTCTCCCAGCTGGGCCGCAGTCGAATGGCTAAAACAAGTGAAAGATAAAAGAAAGCTTCTCCGGCCACGAATCCCTTTATAACAAGGACTCAGTGCATTTTATCAGCGGGATCCCAGCATAGAACGTAAACAACTGTAACTAAACACTGCGAGGCACCCCACCCAATGCACTCCCGCAATCCACCGCCCTCTCTGCCCTTCATAACAATATTAAAAGTCGTAAATATTTTGTCAGTGTCAAACTAAATACAAGACCATTGGAGAACAGTTCAATAGGGATATGGTCTCTGCATTTCTAATAGATTTCATATTTCCATATATTTCAGTTTTTGTT
>NW_021826212.1:27500-30000 GCF_006345805.1 Octopus sinensis | reverse complement strand
ATATATATATATATATATATATATATATATATGCATGTATAAATACTTACCTAAGCAAACATTACTACAATTCCTCTCATCAGAACAAATCAATGTTTGCTGATTGGTTATTGAATCGAGTTTGAAGTTCATCGATTATAAGCAACTTCCGGTTGTTGGAGTCATACAGGAAATAACTCCTTCTTTTGTTACAGAGACACAAAAGTTATGAGGTGTGAAAACCCACTCTGCTTGCCTGCGGTCTCACGTCTAATCAATTTTTCCTCCATTACAATGAATATGAATCACAAAGCTCTTCCCTTCTTGCTCGTGTTTATTTTTCTCTCTTCTTCGTCAACAAGATAAAAGTCGATCAGTCGTTCTATTGGATGTATCTTCTTAAGTTGACTAAATATAGCTGGTCTGCAGACTGCCTTATTTAGAAGCTGGTCTTTACAAATGTTTCGTGAATTTCACATACGTATGCAAGGAACCATGAACACGTGTCGACGACTGACCTCTGACCTCTACACAAAAAGCTTCTCCTTTTCCTTAATAGCATGTTCATGTTCGAAGAATTTTTGAATCTTGAAATTATCTCCTCTTCTCCAATGGAGCTGGTCTTTAATTGCCATTTTGTAATTATGATATATCTTCTAGCGCGGAGATATTTTTAACAAATCAAGAAAAATCATATTGCATGGAATTTAATATGCCTGTATTTGTCAATGTTATTCAAATAAATGCCACAAACCGGCCCGAATTATTTATTTTAGTTCAATCTGTTTAAATTATGCAAATTACCTTGGCCATAAATGTGTTCTATGTCTTTTTGCATAATTCTTTTGGCTATCGGAAATAAGGTTGGATAATTGTCGTTCTGATGAGGACTATTCAGACAGAAACACGCATCTATGATTGTCTTCTTATCTCCAGACGATAAACCTGTCCTTTTCCTTTATGGAATGCCAACTTTGGAGAATTCTTGTATCTTGAAATTATCTCTTCTTCTCGAATAGAGTTGGTTTTAATTATCATTTGGTAATCACAATACCTTTTCCAGAACAGAGAAAATGGTAATAAATCAAGAATTCATGTCGCATGGTTTTTGCCTGTTTTTGTCTATGTCATTGGATGTGTAGATAAGAATACCGACAAGCACCAGCCGAAAATGTTGATGTTTTGTGCTGTTGGTATTGTTTTTGATGGCTAAACGAATCGGTTCGCAGTAAACCAGGCGAGCGGGTTGAAAGTTCATGGCTTTTTATTAGCATTATGTCTCTTAAATGAACGGGGAGATAGGGTAGCGTTTATGCAGATGAGAATGTCATGGGTTTGTATCATACTTACTTACTTACTTGTACTTGTGGCGACATTCACCCTGGGCGGGTTGAGTCGGCTTCTTCTACCACCCTCGATGCGGTAGAAGAAGATTCGTGGGAATATGTGGATTTCACAAGCGGTCCCCGACAATCCCGCATGTAGAGACATCCTGTTTGCCGCAGATTGTCCGCAGACGCAGGGACAGAACAACCGAGGAGCCGTCGGTTGCCGAAACAGACACACCGAGGATTTTCACCAGTGGCCCTAATACCACTCGGTGTCAGACCAATCCGCCTTGAGTGGCCCTAGCAGGAACCGAAGTTCCCGGCGACAAAGCTCTGACACTACCCGTTGCCAGCGTCCCCACCTCGGTGGGGAGGGGATGGACTTTGTATCATAGCGACATTAGCATTGCAGTTTAGATGAATACTGGAATATGGTAACGGATAACCAATTGAGAGGATGGACGGTTCATAACAGAATGTGTCATTGGCATTCTTGGTAGACAAATGGATGAGGTAGCGGGTAACTGGATAGCAGTGTCGAAAGTTCGTGCCATATCTTGAGTATTGCGTTTGAATGTTCAAAGGGATATGGCAGGGATTAACCAAATAAGAGTGTCGAAGGTTGGTGTGGCGATAATAGATCGACAAGTGCTGTGGTGCTAGCGGACAAACAGACAAATGGTAGGTAGTGAATTGACGAATATGTAGAGTTGAGGACTATAAACTGTGACGTAGGTTCCTGTAGTCATCAATGTCGCTTTGAGTGAACATAGGTAGCGTGGTTAGGACAAAGACTTGGTGCCAGTTTATACACATCATTTATTGCTAGTGGCGCGCCAACAGATGGCAGCTCACTGCTGCGTGTGCAGTGACAGCTAGCAGTGACCTTCATGAAGCAGTGTGCCGAAAAACATCGCTGTGTATACATCGCAAATTTTTGAAATTTATGTTTCTGTGATCATGTTGTTTGCGATCTTTGTGATGGAGAGGAAGTTGGAACAAAGAGCCAACATGAAATCTTGCGTTAAACTTAGGAAGTCTGCTACAAAGATATTGAATGTGCTTCGGTAAGCTTACGGCGACGAGGCAATGGGTCGTATGCAATGTTTCGAATGGCACGGGTGCACAATAGAGCCGCAGTTCAATCAAGAGCATGCTCATGGGTTTTTTTCTTTTTTCGACATCCGCGGTAT
>NW_021826212.1:20000-22500 GCF_006345805.1 Octopus sinensis | reverse complement strand
CATATATGTATTTATGAATGTATATATGTATGTATGTATGCATGCATGTATGTATATGTGAAAGTGTATGGCTCAGTGGTTAGAGCGTCGGGCTCACAATCAGGAGGTAGTGAGTTCGATTCCCGGACTGAGTGAATTGCTCCAATTCACTCAGCTGTAGAAATGAGTTTCGACGTCACTGGTGCCAAGCTGTATCGGCCCCTTTGCCTCTCCCTTGAAAAATATCGGTGCCATGGAGAGGGGAGTTTGGCGTGCCTAGGCGACTGCTGCTCTTCAATAAATAACAACCTTGCCCGGTCTTGTGCTTCGGAGTCTAACTTTCTAGGTGTAATCTCATGGTCATTCACGATCGAAGTGGCTCTTTACCATTTTATGTATGTATATCATTATTCAGTTTTACTTCAAGATTTCATGCCAAGAGAGAAAGAGTCTGTTTGTAACCAAAGCTACAGTCCCAATGATGGCTTGAATCTTTTGTCCCCGAATCAGCCTTCTGCTTTCTAATTTTGAAAAGCCTAATTTCTCAAGATTGGTATTTAGGTAGTGTGTTACGTATTCCAGTGTCCGAATAATTACAGGTATAAATCCGTACTTATAATCTGGATACAGTATCTGCAGATTCCTCAGTAGTTCAGCATAGGTATTTTCTTTTTTCGCTGATCTCTAGCTTCATGTTAGCATCAGCAGGGCAGCTGATTTCCACAACTGTACACAGTTTCTCTGCTTTATCCCAAATTGCTATGTCAGGTTTTTTATCTTCACATTTTATTGAAGTTTACACTGGGACATTCCACTGATACTCCTTTTTATTATGAGTGGTTATGGCTTCTACCATACTGTAGGTTCTTATTGTCGTCGGGATTATCCTTCCGATGGATCTCATTATATAGTGTCTTAGCTATAACATCATGTCGCATCGGTAGATATACCGCGATGACATTTTCGGTCAACTGCTTATGATGTGGGTGATATCTTCGGTGTTCATTCCAAAACGTCTGAATCGGTTATCATCTTTTGCTGCTTTTTCTGCGTATTTGTACCTTTTGTGCATCATGTATTTGGTAGATATTTCTTGTTCCTGAATTGCAAACGCATATCCTTCAAAGTGGGATTTAGTAATCTAGTTGTTGGTCCATGGTAGACTGCTTTGATGATCAATGTTACAATCATTCCGGAGCTTTCTACTAACATATCCATGCACGGTCTTCTGCTGATATACGCTCGTCCTTTCATCCGGTGATACGTTGCGGTGGAGTCGTGCGACTTCTTTGGGCTTAAGATTATCAGACAAGGAATGCTGCTCAGGTAGCTTCTTTCCAAGTCTCATGACGTTATCAGCCTCCTGTATGCAAACTTAGTCAAGAGATATGAAACTTCGACTGCCGAAGGGATAGGATACGACATTCAAAGGCAATGTATGTACGTATGTATGTATATATATACTCATGCTTTGATTGCTATGGTTCCGGGTTCAGTCCCACTGCGTGGCACCTTCAGCAATTGTCTTGTACTATAGTTCTGGGTCGACCAAAGCTTTGTGAGTGGATTTGTTAAATGGAAACTGAAAGAAACTTGTCGCATATATATATATATATATATATATATATATATTCGTGCATGTGTGCGTGCGTGTGTGTATGTGTGTGCTCAGAGAGAGCGAGAGGGAGAGAGAGTAAGATGCACATACAAACAATACATACATACATACATATACATACATACATACATACATACATACATACATACATACATACACACACACACATTATACAAACAAACATGCAGTTCCTGTTAGCATTTTTCCATCTTCTTGTCTTCATCAATACTCTCCTCCCAGGGCACTCTAAATTCCAGTATGGTCAGTTGTTTTGTCGTTTTAAATGTGATGAGCCTGCCTGACGATGGCGATGTTGGTACGGTTTGCTGTGGACACTTCAGCTGCTCACCTAGATCCACCTACAACTGCCAGTCAGAGACCGCTACAGATAAGGCTGGTCTTTGAATTTGATTTGAAAACAGGGTTTTCTCGGCAGGTTTGACGAAGGTTGTTGACTTCTTTAGGGAGTTGGTGGTGTTCATTCGTCTGTCCTGTCAGCAGCAGCCTTGAATAGCTGGAAAAAAACATCGGTGATAGCGATATTTGCGTAACTCAATTGACGTTCTAATCATGTTTTTTTTTCAGAGCAGTGCGAACATGTTTCTGGTGTGGTAGTGCACCGCAGACAGCGTTGATAAGGAATTAGACTCGATAGAAGTCCGCCTTCATGATATGTAAACCAAATCAAATAACACTAGAGTATTTATTTATTTTTCTTGAGCCCTAAAACTTATAAGGCCAGTCCATGGTTTCCATGGCGTATAATTGACCCACATAACATTCCCTCAGAGTGGAGGTACATGGCTTAGTGGTTAGAGTAGCAGATTCACGGTCGAGAGATCGCGGGTTCAAATCTCAGACCGGGCGCTGTGTGTGTTTATGAGTGAAACACCTAAGCTCCAC
>NW_021826212.1:10000-15000 GCF_006345805.1 Octopus sinensis | reverse complement strand
GGACTGCCACTGTATGTTGGCAAATTAACTATACTATATATATATATATATATATGTAGATAGATAGATAGATAGATAGATATATAGATAGATAGATAGATAGATAGACACACACATTTAGAAACAAACATATCTGTATGAAGAAGCAGCAACAGTAGTAGTAGTAGTAGTAGTAGTAGTAGTAGTAGTAGTAGTAGTAGTAGTAGTAGTAGCAGCAGCAGTAGTAGTTAAACAATATGTGCATACATACATGCAATGAAGCGCGCACAAACACACACACACACAGAATCACGCATTGCAGTTCCCTATCGAAGTTTCCTGCTGCGGAAGCAGAAAAGTTGGCAACGAAGAAACTTTGTCACATATAAAAAAAAAAAAAAGAAAAAGGAAATCAAGGCTCAAGAGAAATACAAGAAATATAAGAAATATAAGAAATACAAGAAATACAAGAAATATAAGAAGAAATCTGAAAACTTTAAACGGAAAATAAGGAATGGATTTAAAAGTGAGATGTCAAAAATTCATCTCCATTTCAAAATTTTATGTAAAAGATGGTTTATTTATGAAAATTCTTTCCAATTTCTGACAATAGATTGATGTCTTTTGGTGTCATTTCTGAAAGCTTTAGGATTAAACCATCATTGCTAGGTTGCGGGGGGGGGGGGAGTGTCGATTGTGTTGGTTTTTGGTTGCGCGGTTGTAGATTTGTAGTAATGATGTAGACGGTGCCGGTGGGGAAAGGGTAGCGGCGGCAGTGGTGGTGGTGGTGGTGGTGGTGGTGGTGGTGGTGGCGATGGTGGCGGTGGCGGTTGTGGTGGTGATGGTGGTGGTGGTGGAGGTGGCGGCGGCGGTGGTGGTGGTGGTGGCGGTGGCGGCGGTGGTGGAGGCGGCGGCGGCAGCAGGAGCTGCGATGCTGCGGAGGCGGCGATGGTGGTGATGGTGGCAGTGGTGGTGCACGTAGTACTGTTCTTGGTGGAGATGATGATGGTGGTCGTAGCAATAGTAATGATTAGTTACACACACACACACACACACATATAAACATAAACACACGAATGTTCTCACGTGCACACAAAGACATAGAAATGAAAATTTCTAAAAAATTAACTTTTATTGTCAGAGATCCGTCAGTGTTGGTTTCAGCAACGAGAATATCAAAATCAAAACCTTGTTCCTTAATCAAAAAAGAATATTTGAAGAATGATGGCAGTAGAACTAGTTATACATAAACACATACACACACACATACATACATCCATGGATAAACATACAGAAATGCGCGCACACACACACACACACACACACACAAACACATATAAACATTTCTGTGTGTTCGTGTGTATACTCGCGCACGCGAGTGTGTATAGACAGACAGACAGGCAGATAAACGGACGGACGAAAGACAGACAGACAGACAGACAGACAGACAGACAGACAGACAGACAGACAGATAGACAGATAGATAGATAGATAGATAGATAGATATAGATAGATAGATTAGATAGATAGATAGATAGATAGATAGATAGATAGATAGACAGACAGAAATAGATAGATAGATTAGATAGATAGATAGATAGATAGATAGATAGATAGATAGATAGATAGATAGATAGATAGACGACAAATAGATAGATAGATAGATAGATAGATAGATAGATAGATAGATAGATTAGAGATAGATAGATAGATAGATAGATAGATAGATAGATAGATAGATAGATAGATAGATAGATAGATAGATAGATAGATAGATAGATAGATAGATAGATAGATAGATAGGAATGTAGTTACGTAGAAGAGTAGGGCGATAGATTACAAGATCTGTATAATGGCTGGATTAAGAGTTAAGAGGCTGGAAGTAGTTACAGCACAATGTAAACAAACTCGGCAAGGTTAGTCTCCGTGATATAAATCTTTAAAGCTGAGTGACGTGCGACTGGAGTTATTAATTTATGTCTTGGATACTTTGGAAATGGAAGAACAAATGTCAAAAAAGAATTACTCAGCTCAATATTGGTTCTCTGTTTTACAGGAATAATGCTAAGTTATATCTCAAGTGAGCTCTTCTTATATCAACCCTATATTCTAGAGAACTGGGGGTTATAAAACAGCTGTTGGTAGCAATATTAATGTGAAGCTTTTGTAGTAAACGTTTTTTTTTTGGGGGGGGGGGGTTGTTATACTTCCGTTAAACAGTAAACCCAAAGCATTATTAGACCAACGTATTACTGAGCAAAAGTGGGATCTTTTCGGTTTGACCGGCAGTTTTTTAAAATAATTTCCACGTAACTAAACACTTTTAAACTTCGTATACTGGTAGAATGTGTTTATAAAACGTCATTTTGTCTTGGCTTTCTTGAGAAAATTCTATGGTTTGTAAGATATTTGTTGTTGTTTTTTCTTCAATTTCTGCAATTTCAACCAATCACTGACGTCTATTAAGGTAAAAAACATTCTGTGCCATATGAATATGTCCCTCGTTTAAGAAACAAATTGGGTTTATTTACATTTGTGAAGAAAAAAAAAGATACCCTTCCTCCCACTCCTAACCCTAAAACAGATTGAAATGCAATAGATCGATACTAGGGTCATAATTATGGGTGACAATTTCATATGACACCGCTAGAAAAAACTGCCGTTCAAACCGAAAAAATCCCAAAAGTGTTTTAGACCAAAATGTTTTAGTCTAAATTCTATCTACACCATATTTATTCATATTTATTCATATTTATTCATATGTATACATTTAATGAATGAAAATTAATATTCACGCACGAGCGCTCACATACACCCGCGCGCATATACATACACATGAGCATATGCACATATATGTATATCTCACTGTTTTTCTCTTTCTTTCTCTCTCTCTCTCTCCCTCTCTCTCTCCCTCTCTCCCTCTCTCTCTCCCTCTCTCCGTCTATCTGTTTCTTTTTTTTTATCTTTTACTTGTTTCAGTCATTCGACTGCGGCCATGCTAGGGCACTGCACTGAAGGATTTAGTAAAACAAATAACAAGTAAGCTTTTTTAAAGCCTAGTACATATTCTGTCGGTCTCTTATCACATCGCTAAGTTATGAGACCGTAAAGAAACCAACACCGGTTGTCAAGCGGTGGTGGTAAGGACAAACACAAAGACAAACACACACACACACATATATATATGCATGCGTGTATATATGTGTGTGCGTATATATATATATATATATATATATATATATATATGCATATTCGTGTGTGTTGTGCGTGCGTGCGTGTAAGCTAAAAGGTCTATCCATGCGAGATTTATTAACTTGATTTTTTTTTTATTACCCACAAGGGGCCAACAAAGAGGGGACAATACAATCTGATTTTGGGGTCAGATGAGCGAATGATTATACAAAAAAATGACATTAAAAATTTTACAAAAATAAGAAAATATAATAAAATCGAATGGTAGGACAGACCGGAAGACATTACGGATGGAGGGGGGGCAGGTTTAATTCAGACCCCACGAGCCCCGCCTCGTCACGGATACCTGGGTTACATCCTGTGTCACATTCGTGAGGTTTGCGAGATTTATTAACTGAAAAGAATTTAAAATTTTAATTGATAAGATATCCACCCTCGCTTTTCCCCCGTAAACGAACCATACATCTATAGATATAGGGACTGGCACGGTTGGGTGGGTAAGAAGCTCGCTTTGCAGCCACGTCAGGTTCAGTCCCACTTCGCGACACCTTAGTTAAGTGTCTTCTACTATAGCCCTGGACCGGCAAATGCCTTGAGAAGGAATTTTGTTAGTGGGAAATAAATATCAATGTGTGTGTGTGTGTGTGTGTGTGGTGTGTGTGTGTGTGTGTGTGTGTGTGTGTGTGTGTGTGTGTTGTGTGTGTGTGTGTGTCTTTATATTTGCCACCCACTGCCATCATTTGACAACCGGTGTAGGTGAGTTTGCGTTGTTAACTTTGCGCAATGGTTAGACCGATAGAATAAGCACCAGATTCGAAAAATGAGTACAGGTGTCGATCTGTTTAACTGAAACCCTTCATTGCAGTGCTCCAGCATGGCTAAATTTGACTGTTTGCATAGATGTTAAGGAAAACACAATATTGCATTCAAAATAAAAGTATTCTAAAAAATTTTAAATGGTTAACTAGATTATGGCAAGGAGATAATAGCTTACTCAAGGTATCCGGCTTTAATTTCTACCACGGCTAAAAGGCAGCTCCAGAGCCTGGTGCATGCGTTTCTCTGTGTTCCTAGGAAGATCTTCGAACACCTACTTGGCCCTGGCTTCTAAGCAGAGCGGTCGGTGTCTTTCTCAACCACAACATAGGTTTACAATCAGAGGTATTAAGAAGCCAGATAGGTAGGTGAAGTAGAAATTCTACAAGAACCATTTCTGACTCTTTTCGAAGGTATGGCAAGGAACCGAATCCTGCTGCCTTGACCCGATCAGCTTGCTCGTGGAATTAACGAGCAAGTAGGTGAAAACTCCATAGATACGAGTACCCTTAATGTAGTTCTCAGAGAAATTCAGCGTGATATAGAATATGACAAGACTGGCCCTTTGAAATTCAGGTCCAATTCATTGTTGCTAGCTGAATGGTTTGGAGCAACGTGAAATAAAGTCTTACGCAAGGACGCAACGCTCCGCCGGGAATCGAACACAAGACCCTACGATCCTAAGCCGAATACTCTGACCACTAAGCCACACGCCTTCATACACAGACAGACAGATAGATAAGTAGATAGATAGATAGATAGATAGATAGATAGATAGATAGATAGATAGATAGATAGATAGATAGATAGATAGATAGATAGATAGATAGATAGATATGTATATGACGAGCTTCCACACAGTTTCCGACTACGAAACTTACTCACATGACATTGCTCGGTCCAGTAGATGACATTTGCCCAAGGTACCGCCTAGCAGTAGGACTGAACTTGAAACTGCATGATTGTAAACCGAGCTTCTTAACTACGCAGCTAAACCTGAAATAAGTTCTGAA
>NW_021826212.1:0-5000 GCF_006345805.1 Octopus sinensis | reverse complement strand
CCCTGTCACATCTTGACCGAGCAGAACAGCAGGGATGGGAAACAACGAATCGGAGAGGGGGCTGGAGGCCTGCTCTAGGTTGATGTTCATTTTCAGCCAAGTAGACTGGAGAAACGTGTAAATATGTTTCTGTATATCGAGGCATGATTTATGTTAAGCAGTTGACAATCTGATGCAAGGCATTGATAAACGTCAAGAAAGGCGAAATACATCAGTCGTTCCGTGATCATGTTCACCTCGCTCCGATATATATTGTTTGTAACACAAGTCTGTGAAGAGATTTTGTCTCAGACAATTCCACAGCATCATGTCGTCTAATGGTGTATATATATTAATTATAGTACACAAATGGGATGGCAACTTTAATCTAATACTATTTCAGTTACGTCTAAGTGGTTCAGAATTTGTATGGTGCACCCATATTCTAGACCCTTGGCAAACATCAAGTGTGTCTTGGATGTAGCACCAGCCCTGCTGTCTCCTTTCCTCTGCGATCAAGGATTGGGGTAAGCAATCATCAGAGAATATACACGGGAAGAAGGAGATGGTTGGACGTCGTTAGATTCGATTATAAACAAGCAAGTAATTATTCACATAATTCTAGGCACGAATATACGTTTCTATTGTGAGCAAGACTCCTAACAATTTTGAATTATCTGCTACTAATGACTAGAAGCTGGGTGAAGACTACAATTAGGTGTACTTGTTATTGAGGTGGAAGCTGACCACTGATTGAAAAGGAAGTAATATATATGTGGTTGTATGTGTTTATATGTGTATATATGTATGCATATAGACATAAACGATATACATATAGGACAGGCGCAAGTATGGTTGTGTGGTTAAGCTGCTTGCTTATTATATCGTTTTCTTTTGTCGGAGCGTTAAGTAACAGGGACAAACCAACACCGGTTGCCAAGCGATTACAGGTGGACATATGCTTTTCCGTCTTGTGCTCCTCATAAGTCGTCCCTTTTACCGTTCGGTCTCAAAACCCTGTCTTTTTTATTTTTTATTTTTTGTACTTTCCCCGTTATGTCCCTTATTCTTGCTCATTTTGATGTTGACGCCAGCAAACTGAACAGTATTTTTATCGATAAGGGGTCAAAATTGTGATGAATTTGGTCGACAGCTAATGAAGGATGAACGTCCACGTCTTTTGTGGGTCTCTTCCTGTTTCCTGTCTGTTCTTTCGTCGTCCGCCCGAGCCATATTTTGCTATTTCATGCATACACACAATCAAACAAGCCCGTGACAAAAGACATTCCAGCCACGACCACTCCATATTATAATGCGTCGAAGACAACATCATACAAGATACTATTCCTTTTTATATTTTTTTTTCTTAAGAGAATATAATGTAATTTGGGTTGGATTTAGTTGTTATGTCTAGCAAGGAAAGTGACCACGTAGAATAGCGCAGATCCGCTATCTCAGGTGGTCTTGATTGATGTTTGACACTCTTCATTCTTTCACAACCCAAGCACAGAGTTTTAGACCTGACATGACTAGTAATGTTGCAAGCCATTTTGGACTTTGTGTGGCGCGCACGCGCGCGTGTGTGTGTGCGTGCGCGCGCGTAATAAAACCGCTTTCGAGATTTCCAATATTCTCTGCTATAATGTTAACCAGGTTTCTTCTGTCATTCTAAGCTCACTATCTGATCATCAATATTGTTCTACTGCTTGTGTGGATAAACACACACACACAAACACCGATACATAGATATATACACTCATAATATAACATATATCATATATTTATATGTATATATATATAATATAAATATATATTGTACATAATATATTACATATAATGTATTATATATATATTTTTATTATATATTATATGTGTATATGTGTGTGTATATATATATATATATGTACGTATAACACATGGTGTGTATATATATATATATATATGTATATATATATGTATATATATATATATATATATATATATATATACATATATATATATACACTCACACATAATATATGAGTGGTGTTAGTATATATCAATGTTTGTATGTGGGTGGGAGAGAGGGAGAGACAAAGAGAGTACAAGTTAGGATATTTTTCTTGGCATCGCTAATTCTTCTCTCTATCCAGTCATTACTCTCCATTACTACTTATTCAGCGCGGGCAAGTGTGTGTGTGTGTGTGTGTGTGTGTGTGTTGTGTGTGTGTGCGTGCGTGTGTGTGTGCGTGTGTGTGTGTGTGTGTGTACAAGTTAAGGTATTTCTCCTGCCATCTTCAATCCTTCTCTCTATCCAGTCATCTTCGCTCCACATTTCTACTCATTCTTATCACCTGTCTTTTACAACTTCAGACTATTTCTTCCTCCAAACTCTCAATTCCTCTCTCAGTCCAATAATCACTTTTGGGTTCTCACTTTTGTTAGTCAACTTTGAATAATTCTTTTGACATTTCTCAATTCTTCTCACTTCCACAATCTATCCATTTGTATATACATCCAGCTATCAGCCTATCTATCACTACCTTTTACAGTAGAGGTATCAAACTCCTTTTAGTTCACGGGCCACATATCAACCCAATTTGATCTCAAGCGAGCCGGACCAGTAAAATCATGGCATAAGAACCTACAAATAGCAATTTCAAAATTTTCCCTTTGTTTTAGAGTAAAAAGGTACATTCTGAAAATGTTCTAGCTTGAAGAACAGTATGTTCATTGACCAAGTGAAAGTGGGAACTGTTAAAAAAGACTGTATTATTACTCTGCCTTGTAAATGTATACAATTTACAAATATAAAAAAAACACTTTGAAAACCATTTAAAAAAACTTATTCTTTTTTATCATTTATTTTCAGTATGTTCCTGGAACTTGGCATATTTTCTCTTTCACAAATGCATCAATATCAGGCGTCAAATCCTGAGTAGCAGCCAATTTCAGGATGTTCTTTGGGTACTTATGGGTGAGCCTTGAGCACAGCTTTGTTTTATTGATGCTCATAACAGAGAAGAACTTGTTCACAAAGGCATGTTCCCAAACACGTACAAAACTTTCGCATCAAGGACTGTCAATTTGGGGTACTTTGGCAAGAGATACTGATAAAATGTGTCCAAGCCCTCCGGAGTAAATTTGTTCTTCAAATCACACAGCAAGTCAATCATTTCAAGTTGGATATTGATAGGCAGATCAGAGGCGTTGACTGTAAATGGTGAGCGAAAATCTTAAAATCTGTCTCAAGTTCATAAAAAATCTGAAACCGTTGCTCAAACTCCGGCAGCAATCCCGTGATATTGTCTTTGTACCGATTCACGTCAACATTATCTGTGGTGGCAATCACATCTTTTGGACAAGGAAAATGAGTAGGGTCACCACCTGACAGCTGTGGTCACCACCTGACAGCTGTGTCTCCCACAAAGTTAGCTTCAACCTGAATGTACCTATGCTTTCAAAATACAGTGTGGCAACTTTTTTACGGCTTTGAAGCATTTTGTCCAAATTTTTCAAGTGCTCTGTAATATCCTCGCTAAATGCTAAATTTTGCAGCCATTCTGGTGATTGGAAATCTAACACTGGTTTGCCCTTTTCCTCTATGAACTGTTCAATTTCTTCTTGTAGATTAAAGAAACGTTTCAACACGACACCTCGGCTTAACCACCTTACCTCGGTGTGATATGGCAAGCCATAGGTAACGCCTAGATCGCTGAGAAGATTGTCAAATTGATGATGATTCAGACCTCTAGTCCGAATGAAATTAACAGTTCGGACAACCGCTTCCATGACGTAATCCATTTTAACCGACTTGTAACACAACGCCTCCTCATGAAAAATCCGTCCTCTATTTGCAGTCTGTACTTTCTCTCTGCGTCACAACACCTGCTTTTCTTCCAATCATTGATGGAGCGCCATCTGTAGCCATGCTGACAACACGGGCCCAGTCCACTCCGACCATGTCCAGCGCTCCAACGAGAGAGATGAAAATGTCATTTGCTGTTGCAGTGTCCATCATAGGAACCAACTCCAGGAACTTCTCGGTGACGGTCAAAGTCTCGTCTACACCACGAAGGAATATGGCCGGTTGCGCAACATCCGTAATGCCCGTGCTCTCATCAATTTCAGCCGAAAATTCAATAAATGACTTCACTTTGTGCTTCAGTTGCCTGTCCAAACCTGCAGAAAGATCTGAAGTCCTATTTGCCACAGCATTTCTCGTCAGGCAAAAGTCTGTCGCTTCTAAGGGCATACAATTTCTGCAGCATTCAGTATGTATATTTTCGCGAACTCACCCTCACGGTACGGCTTTGGTGCTTATGCTATTTCTCAAGCAACAGGGTACCTAGCTTTTACTGTTGCCTGACTGATATCTCGCCTTTCGGTTAAAGCAGACTGTTGTTTCTCCAGATCCGCTAACTACTTGTTTACCTTCCCTCTTCTCATTTGTCCTTGTATTCATGACAGAAGGGGCTCCTTATATGCACACTTGCATACACACACATGCACATACATACACACATGTATGTATATATATGTATGAGTATATATATATATATATATATATATTATATATATATATACATCCATCCATACGTACATACTACATACATACATACACATATATATTTATATATACATAGACACGACTGTCACTAACAACATCCTGGATTAAATCCTAATGAAACATAGTTCATTTAACGAGATACATCTTACTACGTCACCTGACGAAACGCTTCCGCATCGAGGGATGCACAACAACAGCTGTATAGTTTCCCACTCGCGTGGGATCGATGCAGGATGTGTCGAAACGATCGTTGTGAGCAATAAAGTTTCCCGTGTATTCCATTCTCCGTCTCTATCATTTGTTTTATACTCAACGTACTCTGAGGAATTCCTAAGGTAGATCAAGCGACAATTGTTTAATCACCGTGAATGACGTCAGGTAAACATAGGCAGTAAACGTGTTTTCTCGTTGTACTACTAGTAGCATACCCGACATTCATATAGATATATATATTTACCAATTATATATATAT
>NW_021826211.1:15000-30000 GCF_006345805.1 Octopus sinensis | reverse complement strand
GCGAACAAGAGTATCGATTTTGTCACGAGTTCGCTGGGTTTGGTTGCGTATCAAGTAAACAGTACAATGAGGAGGCGATTCAGCTCAGTAACTAGAGACAAACTTCAAAAGCACCCAGGACTTGACATCTTAAGTTTGTAGAGGTACTTTGCTTGAAAGCGGAAGGACGGGAATGAGATAAGTGGCTTCCAGCGATCGCTTCTCACCTGGGTGTAGATTGGTTTCTCTTATTTTGTTTTCTGCTTATATTTTCTATTTATAATGTATTTATACAATTTCTATTTTCTATGGCGTACCGTCCTTCTCTCTTCGTTTAACAAAACTACTTATCCATCTAAACGACTTGTAAACATTCTTATAGTATGCTGGATGTCTGAATTGGGTCTTGTGACAAATAAATTATCATTAGCATCGTCGTTGTCGTCGTCATTATTATTATTATCATTATTATTATTATTATTATATTATTATTATTATTATTATTATTATTATTATTATTATTATTATTAACATCAATAATAATAATACCAAAAATGATACATTCATAATTTTTACATCATCATATTTTATTAATGTTACAAAAGGAAGTTCATCCGCCAGTTGTTGACAGTATTTCATATACAGAATTGATATAGAATTCAGAGTTTAGATTGCAAGTAACAGCAATATTTCCCGCTGATTTACCATACTCATTTTTGTCATGTATATTTTTGTTTTTTGCGCGCATTCTTTTACCAGGATATGAATTGTGTGAGAGGAAATGAGTAAGAGATGGATAGAAATAAGGATAGAGAGACGGATAAATAGAGGAAAAGAGATAGAGAAATACTAAGAGAGAGTAAAAAGGAGGAGAGTTTCCTTTTAGTGTTTAGTTATTTCCATTGAGAGCCTCTGGTAATGGAAATACCAAATTTATATGAAAAATGAACGCATACTGAGATGCCTCCAGACAACAGAGAAATAATCTAAACCAACTAATAATTAAGTCTCAGGTCTTCTTCTTTGTGGCATGTGATGTGTTTATTATTTTCAGGTGATAGTCATTCTACTTCATATACATGTGTGTGTGTGTGCGTTTGAATATATATTTCTATGTATATACATACATACACAAACGCATATATAATATATATATATATATATATATATATATATATATATTCTTCATGTTGATGTAGTTGGTTCAAATCCAACATATTTGGGATCAGATTAAGCTTAAGAGTATCAATGTGTATAAAGTCTACATGTTTTATCTGAGTGCATAAGTATATATGTGGAGGCGCAATGGCCCAGTGCTTAGGGTAGCGGACTCGCGGTTGGAGGATCGCGGTTTCGATTTCCAGACAGGGCGTTGTGTGTGTTTATTGAGCGAAAATACCTAAAAGCTCCACGAGTCTCCGGCAGGAGAGGGGAGGATGGCAACCCCTGTTGTACTCTTTCGCCACAACTTTCTTTCACTCTCTCTTCCCGTTTCTTGAGAAACGCTGGCGTCCCGTCCAGCTGGGGGGAACACATGCGTCACAGAAACCTGGCCCATGAGCCTGGCTACGCTTGATTAGGGCGACGTGCATCGTTTTATGTGTGTATATATGTATGACTATGTATATGTATGTATGCACATATACGTATCTATGTGTGTGTATATATATATATATGTATATATATATGCATGTATAAGTATGTATGTCTACATTTATATGTATATACGTATGTGTAATATGTATATATAGATATGTATGTATATGTATAATATATATATATATATATATATATATATATATATATATATAGATAAGCGTATATATGTGTATGTACACATCTACATCAATATATAGATTTATTTCTCTGGATATAGGTCTCTCTATCTCTCTCTTTCTCTCCCTCTCTCTCTCTGTCCTCTACTTCCCTATCACCCCTATCTCTCTGTATGTATGTATGTATGTGTGTGTGTGTGTGTGTGTGTGTGTGTGTGTGTGTGTGCAAACATACTTCAGCTTCTCAGATAGCCACCCTTGCTAGCTATACAGAGACAGAAAATGAACCCTGGAGACGTTGCACACCTGCAACGGGAGTTGGACGCAATATACAGATGGGTTGAAGAAAGTAACATGCCTTTTAATGCTGGAAAGTTCGAAGCCCGGCACTGCCAACACTGCCAACACGAAACAATAAAAAGCAGGCGGAATATACTGGCCAGGAAAGATTGTAATCTTTGAATCAAAATCCATGCGCGACTTTGGCATTGACATGAGTAATGATGCACCTTTACAGGTCCATATTACTAAGTTAATAAAAAAAAACGCAGATGGTTGGCCGGAAGGAACCTCCGAACTTTCAGATTGAGCGAACGGGATACCATGATGGTCCTCTTGATGGCATTTGTCCACAGCCGTAGGGATAATTATTCCCAAATGTGGTCACATCACAGTGTAAAATTAACGACGGAACACGAGGCAATCCAGCGAAAAAGATCGTCTCAATGCGACATGCCAGCTACTGGGTGAGACTGAAAACGTTAGAGTTTTATTCCCTAGAACGAAGGCGGGAAAGATATGCAGGTACATATATCTTGAAAATCTTAGACGAATTTGTACCATACTTTTGCATTGTCAGTTACACAAACAGCAGAACGAGGTGCTGCTGCATAGTACCAGAAATGCCCATATTGCCATCAGGATACAGGATCAGATAGTGCAACGGGTTGGGCTTCAAGGGCCCACAGCTCTTCAGTATCCTTCTTCAAAACCCGAGAAACTTACACAGGGAGGATGTAGGCGTCTTCAAAACAAAACTGGATCTCCTCCTGTCAAGAGTTGTGGATAAACTTATCTCGCGGCAAGAAACGCAGATGCGAGAAGCAACATCAAACTTCCTCATTCTCTGAATTCCAGACATCAGAGTTTGTTTAATGAAAATGTAGCAAAGTAAATGGCAGTGCCCCAGGATGGCCGCAGCTCTCGAGCTAAGACAAGAAAAAGAAACAGGATCGGAGATAAATCATATCGGCACACGCACATATTTCAAACGCTATATGCGTATAAGCTATGGACCGCGATATGATTCATTTCCGATGCTGTTCGTGTATCTGATATCGATAAGCCACAAAAATGGCGAAACATTGGTGTCTATCAATCCTAGATGGGATTGAGGGTAAGTTATCTCGCTTGTTCATGACTTTCATTTGTGTTAACACCTGGGTTTTGAGAGAGTTTTCTCCGCTGCGCAATTTAGCAGCCTACCGGCAAATACTTGGGCGGTGTGCGGTGTGCGGTGTGGGTGATAATGTTTAGTACACAGATCCGCACACACACACACAAGAACACCCCCACACACACACACACGCGCGCAAGCCACACACAAGAACACACACATATGTATATATATATATATATATATATATATATATATATATACATATATATATATATAAACATAGCTCTACTAACCTCCTATGTGTGGAACATCGTGTCTATGTCTACTATAGAGTATAGAGTACCATAAAAACCGCATTTATCGAATTCCATTAAAATGTATTCATGACATTATATATATAAAATCTATTTTCGTAATGGTTTAATCTCGAAGCAGATAAATCTATAAACAATAGCACCTAGATATTGGGTTAGAAAACACTCTTTATATCCAAAGGGTTTATCTTTAAGCTCTTACTTATTACTATATCTGCTTCGAGATTCACCATTCTCCAAAAGAATTATTTCACGTTCTCTCTCTCTCTCTCTTTTTCCCTTTCCCTCTTTTTCCGTCCCTCCTCTCTCCCTCTCCCTCCTTAAATTGTAACGGTATGTGTATTTTGTGTGAATATGTATGTACATATATATTCTTTCTTTCATTCTTTTACTTGCTTCAGTCATTTGACTGCGGCCATGGTGGAGCACCGCCTTTAGTCGAGCAAATCAACCCCGGGACCTATTCTTTGTAAGCCGAGTACTTATTCTATCGCTCTCTTTTGCAGAACCGCTAGTTTCGGTTGTCAAGCGATGCTGGAGGGACAAACACATACACACAACTGGGTTTCTTTCAATTTCCGTCTACCAAATCCACTCACAAGTCTTTGGTCGGCCCAAGACTATAGTTGAAGACACTTGCCCAAGATTCCACGCAGTGGGACTGAACCCCAGAACCATGTGGCTGGTAAGCAAGCTACTTACACACACAGCCACTCCTGCGCCTATATATGATATATATATATATATATATATATATATATATATATATATATATATATTATATTAATGGTAGATTGTTCTTCTAATCAATAAACTTTGAAGTTAGTATAAATGATAGTCTAAGCTTTTATGATAGCTAATATTCTTCACATCATGTCAGTCGATGAAACCGCAAATTTCACGAGATTTACACACTGGCTTTAATATCGTCATACAAAATGCTTAATTATTCTTTATTCACCACTACCGTGTCTCATTTGTTAATAAGAGTTACAAAATGTACAAGATTTAGAAAACATATATCAATTGAAATTAGAAAACATATATAGAAAAGTAAACACGTGTAATGATGAATAAACTCGACAATCTCCTCTTTTGATATTATTACTCTGCATAGAATGTTTTCCAGTATTTTCAACTCCTACGCATATCTCACACAAACATTAGACCTACTCCATACGGATTTTGAAAACTGAAATAAGCATATACTTCAAAACCATACAGCGTAGATTTTAACCCTATTAGATTATATATATATATTATATATATATATATATATATATACATATATATACATATATATACATATATGCAGGCTCTCTATTTAATCATGTCTATATAGTGATTTAAATTTTAAATAAATACATACACTGAAGCAACTATGCCCTCTTAAAGTAACTAGGTGTGTGTCTATTGAAATGTCTCTGCATATATATATATATATATATATATTATGTGTGTGTGTGTGTGGTGTGTGGGTTGTGTGTGGTGGTGTGTGGTGTGTGTGTGTGTATGCATGTATTATGATTTCCTTTGGGTTAGATGTTTCTCTTCGTTCGAAGAGGCAAAGGACGTTCGATAACAAGAAATCTCGTCCTAAATTATCGAATTTTGCGTTGAGCTGTTCGGTGTAGGGTGGAGGTCATTGATCTTTATTAAAGCAACGTTCGGCTAATCTTGAAACGAGTCGATGGTTTCAATAACAACCCACTACATAGGTTACAAAAAACAAACGAAAACATAATCAAAACAAAACAAAAACTGTCGTCTGCTCTCTTGATTTTCATTCACTCAATGAAAATCAAAGACTTTCTTCCTTTCTTTCATTTATCTCGTTTCGTTTTTTTTTTTTTGCTACCTTACGATGTGCTTTCACTCTCTTTCTCTCTCTCTCTCTCTCTCTCTCTCTCTCTCTCCGACTCCCTTCCACATATCTATGTTTCTGTTTCTTCTTCAATATCCTTATCGTTCTTCTCTCCCACACTTGCATTCCGCCAGTTTTCTTTTTCGAGGTATTCTTTATTTGTTTTTTTTGGGGTTTCTATCACATATTTATCATAAATGAATTTAAGATATTGAATTAAAGGAATCAATATATAGTTTTTTTCACGTAATTTTAACATAAAACATAAATAAATGCCTGGCAAGATATCCACATACTCACACACACGCACGTATACATACACACAGAAATGCACAATGACACGCTGACGCATACATCTATAGTGCACTCCCCTTTACATATATTTTTGTATATCTATGCATATGTTTGTCGGCATGAAGTTACGTATTGACTCATATATATATATATATATATATATATATATGAACCAATAGATAAATACTCGTATTTATTAATATATATATATATATATATATATATATATATATATATATATATATGAGCCAATAGATAAATACGCGTACATACATATATATATATATATATATATATATATATATATATATATGTGAATATGCGTGTATGTATACATGTGTATATATATATTAACAAACATTGTAGATAGATACACGTAATTACTTTCTGAAGTTATCCGCATCTGCAGTTATTAACACACAAATATGTGTGCGTGTACGTATGTATGTTTCTGTATGTGTTTTTAGAAATAAGAATAATTTTTCCCCAGTTATCTTTCAAGGCGAATTTACAATAATATCGGTCGTATTACAGTCAACACATGTAATGTTGAAGTTTGCACTTCCTGTGAAAAAGACTTCTTTCTTACTGTCAAATGCTTATCTCTAAAGCAAACACATTTAAACGTTACAGATGTAGGAAAGGGTTTGATGTATCGAGTCAGAGAACGTGTTTGTATTCAGTAGTTCTATCTACTGTAGACAGAAACCAAATTCCAGTGCAATTATATTTTTAAGAAATGCAGATCTTATGATGTAACTCTGAATATAGGAAGGAAAGCAAAGATTACGGCTGGACCGGCACTTAGTGATGGATATCCTCAATTAAAGCTGATTTCTGGCTAAGAATAACTCGAAGACTATCCTACGATTTTGCCTGGTCTCGGCCCATTTCCTGACTAGCTCGTCAGTCTTATTTCGCATCAGTCCCTCCCCCACCCTCTGTGCCTTACGCCGTCCAAATACAAAATACCGAGTCTAGCCCTTTTTCGATAAACTTTCTCTCCTCTAGAACTGGAATGGGCGGCGTTTCTCGAGATGCGGTTTGCATGAGACTTGCCACAGCATTAAAAAACCATTCAAAGTAATTTTCTGTTGACGGTCATATTCGGAAAGTCCTTCGGGTCGCAGGTATTGCCCTCAATTCTTTATTATTATAGCAGGGTTCCAACCGGGACCACAGCAGCAGTGTCCGCCTGTCACACTTCTCGGTCATCATCACTGTCTCGGCTGCCTGGTTACATTCCAAATTTTCTTTTATCACCATGAAGTGAGTCCCCCACGACTAATTTGGTTGCTTCCAGTCAGGGTGGTGCACTTGGTGACCCGATAAGTTGCAGCCGTATTTGCTTGCTGTTCTCACTAACTTCCAGCAGGTCTCCATAAACGCATTCATTTGTCATATGTTGCTGCCATTTCACATTGGGATCATTCGTAGCATCGTTGTGTAGCATCCACTTAGTTCATTTGATAATTACTTTCCCAGTGTCAAATAGCATTCTAAACGGTAGTTGATGGCAGCGGAATATGGGTGGGGTAGTTGCTAAAATACTTACCACAATTAATGAATGAATGCATGGGTTTTACACCAAGTGTGATTAGAAGATGGATATCATAAGCTAAGTGATAAACTTTGGTCGAGAAAGACAGGAGGAGGCAACTACGTAATTAGAATTAATTAAAATACTTCAATAAAAATTAATATATCTCTTAACAAAGATCTCCAAGACATTTGCTGGATAAACACTTGGTGGAAAGCTAAGACTACAAGACCATACTGTATGTAACACACACACGTATAAAAACACATCCATATCACTCTGTGTGTGTGTGTGTGTGTTATGAGACACATGAACATTTAGTTGTTTCACTCGCTGCTCTCCAGTCCTGCTGGGTGGGGGATAAAACTTTCAGCGGTTAAACTAGTCATATAAATCCTAATCAGCCTCTATATATCCGACATTTATCATATATTCGAATTGCTTTGAGAGGTGATATACACAAAGATATCGTTTAAGATATCGTTTTTTAAAGTGGTATCAGTGAAAAAAGAGTCAGAGGCGTGCGCACCCACACGTGGCCGCCTTCTCTTGCCGAGTTTCTCTCTAGCAGTTTTACTCACATGTCTTTGGTCATCTCAAAGATATGCAAGATATTTGACAGAGATTTCAAGAATTGAGACCACTAACTTCCTAACCGCACAACAATAAGCGCACCCAGGCATCTGATGAGAACCCAAGTAGATTCCAGAGATGATTAAGGTCCCTGGGTATTTGTATTTTTTTAATATATTTTATTCATTTATTTATTTACTTGTTTCAGTCATTTGACTGCGGCCATGCTGAAGCAACGCCTTTAGTCGAAAAAGTCGACCCCCAGCACTTATTCTTTGTAAGTCTAGTACTTATTCTAACGGTTTCTTTTGCAGAACCGCTAAGTTACGAGGACGTAAACCCACCAACATCGGTTTCCAAGCGATGGTGGGGGACAAGCACAGATACACGCACGAATATATATACATACATACATATATATATATATATATATATATATATATATATATATATAACGACCTCGAACACACAAGTGCAAAACGACCTCGAACACACAAGTGCAAACAAGGGAGTCAGAGAAAGGCAGAATGCTACTTATATCTGAACACTACTACAGAAATATTCTTTTAAAAAAACTTTTCTCCTAATTTTTCTAAATTTAATTATTTAATCGTTACAGTTGAAAAGCTCTCAAAATGACCGAAACCGGTACTGAAAGATTCACTATAAAATCATCTTAGCATTTTCTATTTTTGACTTGTTTTTTCATACATATATATATATATATATATATATATATATGAAAATAGTAATGCAATACGAGAGTATTGCTTTCCAGTAAAGGATAGCCCGTGAGGGTAAAATTATACATACGCAGTGAAGCTATACATTAGCGTCGTATTTATTACGTTCGCTATTTTCCAGTAAATATCGGTGCTTCGGTGTGCCATTATTTACTTTTATATATATATATATTATATATATATATATATATATATATATATATATATATATATAATATATATATATTATATACTAATATAAATATATATAAATATATGCATATAACATACATATATGCACATACATACATATATGTATATATACATGCATATATGGGTACAGGACATCATATAAACGTTGAACACAACGAGAAACGGAAACATTAAAACAAAAACATAGAAATGACCTTTTACTTGGAACAAAAAACAAACGAGACATACAACATAAAGAATATTCTCCTTCTTCGGTTGTCCCTGTTTCATCTACTCCCCTGTCCGAGGACAAGGATAATACGCGGAGAGGCTTCTTTCAGTTTCCGTCTACTAAATCCATTCACAAGTCTTTGGGTGGCCCGAGGCTAAAGTAGAAGACACGCAGTGACACTGAACGTGGAACCATGTGGTTGGAAAGCCATACATAAACACACACTCACACATATATATAGTTAGATAGATGGGCGACGAGTTTCTGCACAGTTTCTGTCTCCCAAATTCACTCACAAGGCATTGGTGGGCCCGGAGCTATATTAGAAGACACTTGCCAAAGGTGAAGCACGGTGGGGTGGGACCTGAACCACTACAAGGTTGCAACGGATGTTCTTGTGCGCACAACCTACCTGATAAATACAGAGACAGAGAGAGGGAGGGAGAGATGAAGGGAGGGACAGGCAGGCAGGCAGGCAGGCAGTGATACACTAATGTTTGCAATAATAGAATGAACTCAACTAAAAGTAGCCGAGGAACAAAAAATGTTGTTATCGAACAAGATGACAAATTTCAACACAAATCTAACCGCAATTATATATATATGTGTATTATATATACACATATATATACAGATATATCTATATCGATAGATATATACATATACACATACATATATATATATATATATATATATATATATATATATATATATATATACATATATATATATATACATATACATATGTATGTGTATATGTATATCTGTATGTGTATAGTATATTATACACATATATATATATATTATATAATGTATATATATATGTATGTATATATATATATACATACATACATACATACATACATGCATACATACATGCATACATACATACATACATACATACATGCATGCATACATACATACATACATACATACATACATACATACATACATACATACATACATACATACATACATATAAATATATATGTACATATATACGAAAAGCATATAATAATTCGCCGTTTCTCTTCTAGATAGAATTCCAGCGACTAAATATTTTCTTCTTGCGAAAAATCTGTGTAGATTTGCAAAGTAGTAAGTAGAATGAGCTGTTGTTAAAGCGCCAGAATA
Organism: Octopus sinensis; assembly: GCF_006345805.1. NCBI lineage: Eukaryota > Metazoa > Mollusca > Cephalopoda > Octopoda > Octopodidae > Octopus > Octopus sinensis. Next base: position 19,982 of record NW_021826211.1, on the reverse strand, counting down.
GATGTAATAAATTTACATAACACTGTGTAACCTTGTCAGAAATAAAGCAATTATAAGCAATTGAAATGAACTTAAACCGAAGATAATAACATAAATTCTCTTCCAACCTTCTACTTTATATATCGATTTTTTCATTGCTATTATTATTTATGTATGATGCGGTGTATCTGGCATAGAGCTTTGTGTGAGTGCAAGTGAAGTTTGATTATACATGCATACACACTCATACACACACATACACACACTTACATACACACACTTATGCGCGTGTTTAAACATATATACATATATGTGTACATCTATATGAACTTCCTCTTAATGTATTTGCATAATTCCGTGCCTACATATATATACATATGTATATATTACTATATATATATATATAATATAGATTATTATATATATATATATATATAATATATATATATATATATATATATATATATATATATATATATATATAATCTGTGTGCGTGTATATTCTACATAACAGCTTCTGTCTACCGTATCATAAGTGTATATAAATGTCTGCATACGTATTCTACATGAAAGCTTTAGTCAAATGTGTATACATAAACACGCACTCGTATTTGCAGTGTATATGTAAATACATTAAATATGTCTACAGATAGATGTGCTTGTATGAAAGTTTGCCATGAATGTATACGCCTACTCGTATATGTATGTACGTGCATTATTTATGTATGTACGTATACGTGCATGCATGTAGGTACGCATGTATTTATGTAAGTGTTTTTATAAACGCGTGCATGTGTTCATGTGTATAACGTTACTTGCAGCTTGATGGTGATACGTTTCTATGATTTTAGTTGTGTGCATACATGGATGTTTATTTTTATAGCAATATGTGTTTGTTATATAGACTGAGTCACGAATTCCTAGAGAGAGGATAATATACGTATCTATGTTAACAAATATCCTCTTACTTTCAAATAGATAATTACATTATCTCTTTAATTGCAACCGAAAATAAAATACTCTTCGGCTAATTGCATTCTATTTTTTCCCCAATTTTATTTTGCTTTAAAACAATTGAAAAATATTGCAGATTAGACGTTTATTTATTTCGATATCCATCATGTTCTGGATCTTATACAAGACAAGAATATCCATCTACGCAACTAACTTAGTACCAACTTTTCTTCCGTCAGTCTGTTTCAACGTAATTTACCCAAACTTGATATCACTCGAAAACTAATCCCTTTACTGCACAACAGAAAACTCAAACTGCTTTTTACATTATGTATGTATGTACGTATGCATGTAGGTATGCATGAATTTATGTATGTGTGTTTATGCGTATACCATTACCTGCAGCCAAATCTTGATACGGTGTCACTCGAGAATTACTTTATATTATAACAGTTTCATTGTCTAATGTATCCTTTTCATATGTAAAATGCTTTTTAAGGGATATTTGGCTGCTTTTTACTGTTGACGAAACGACTATATAGAAGCATTCGACTATAAAACTGGGCCTAACACAGATACAAAGTTGTTACCCTTCATAGGAAAGCGGAGAATTATATATATATATATAGGTCGTCCCTCAGGTCGTCCCAAGGCTGTTTTCATACGTTTTTTCCATTCATCTTGATCATCTATAATGGTCCTCAGCTCCTGTACCCCTTCAATACCAGTATCCCCTTGCAAGGTGTCGATACAAGTCGTCTTCCTCTTTCCACTGGTTGGCAGAGCACTAGATTGTTAGCAATTTCATCAGTGTGTCTGATGCAGTGTCCAGCTAGCCTCATCCTTCTATGCTGTATCTTCAATGTTACTTTTGGTGGTCCCTGGTATGAGTCGGCATTTGTTGTGTGACTCTTCCAGGGGGCATTCAATGCCATTCTAAGCATCCTTGTATAGCAACCGTTCAACTGCTTCTTCAGTGCTTTAGTGAGCGTCCACGTTTCAGCCCCGTATAAAAGAACAGACTCCACTGTTGCCAGAAACAACCTCACTTTCAATTTCCTTGCAAACTTTGAACTCAATTGATGGCATGCGCTCCAGGCAAGAGCTTTCCTTGCTACGATGTCTTTTTTGGAACTTTGTCTCCACGCACCAAGTTAATTGAAATTTTCAACTACCTTCGGCGCGTCACCGTCTCTCACTTTCACTGACGAATTTCGTGGTTGATTACTCGAATCTCTATTTTCTTTGCGTTACAATACAATCCTACCTTTCTCGACCCCTGTTCTAATCTGCTCAGCACCTCATAATACCAGGACATCAGCATAATCTAGGTCAGTTACTGTTACTGCTTGATACCCTATACTTCTTTACCTATGCAGTTTGAATCCCAGTTCCTCTTCCTTGCCCTCGTACGTTCTACACATTACATAATCCAGAACAATGGCGAAGAGATAAGGTGCTAGCGCGTCACCGCGTAATACTCCGACTTTGACTTCAAAGTAATCCGTCTCTCCTTCAGGAGTGATCACTTTCGCTCTGGTGTTCTCATACAGCTTACTTAGTGCTCTCAGAATTCTTGGTGCAATATCATATGCTTTAAGTATCTTCATCATCATTCCTCTATGCACTGAATCAAAAGCCTTTCTAAAAACTACATAGATAATGATAGCCTTCTTGTTATGGCTCTTAACTCCTTCTATCAGTCTACTAAGAGCAACAATGTGAGATGTTGTTGACCGTCCTGATCTCAATTCCTTTTGATTTGGTCGCAATTGTTTGTTTATCTTCAGTTGTATTCGGTTAAGTTTCATATTGTTGACCATTTTTGTAACAATAGATGACAGACTGATCCCTCTATAATTCCCAATATCACATAGGTACCCATTTTTGGGCAGTGGTGGAATTCTTTTGAATTGACATTGTCATTTAGTAGTTTGTTTGTAATTTCAAGGATGATGTCGTCTAAATCATATCTTTCTAGAACCAGTTTGTTTTTCTTGTTTCCGGTTACTTGTAGCTCTTTCTATTTCTTGTTTTGTGAAGTCTCCATCCTAAAGCCTTCGAATATCTTTGCTAATTCTTCATTTCCTGTTTCACTGTCAACTTCTGGATCCTTCACAAGGAAGTTGCAGGAACAAGTGCACCACTTCTTTAATTTTCCTTTAACGATTCCCTGCTTTGTAGCTTTGCGACCAGTGATGGAGCTAGTCAGCTTCCAGCATCCCCCGTGCTTACACTTTGCGTCTGCATTTTCGACCTGGGAGATCATTTCATCCAATTACTGCCGTTGAATCCCTTGGTACTCCTGTTTTAGACCCTTTTTCTTTGTAAAGTTTATTTAATATCGTTGTTGGCAGCTTTTTGATAGTTGTTGAATGCCTCTCCCACTGCATGCTTTCTCTACTGTAGGATCATCACCTAACTATCCGTTTCTTCCTCGTCTTTATACGTATATACAGATATAGATAAATATATATACACGCTTATATATATATATATATATATATATATAATAAATATTCGGATGTGTGAGTGTGTGTGTGCGTGGGTGGTGTATTCATGAATGGATGTATGCATATATTACATACAGCTATATATATTTATTTGTATGTATATATATACATGCATCGCATGGACATACACATTTATGCACGATACTATATATACATATATATAATGAGTGCATGTTTCTATTTAATGTAGACATATATAAATTTTATTAGTGTATTCATATTTACTCACACACACGCACGCACACGCATATATATATATATATATATATATATGTATATATACACACACACACATATATATATATATATATATGAACTTTCATACATATACATACATACATACACAAATATATATATATATCTATATATATATACGCATACATATAGATATATACATACATGTATAAGAATATATACAGGTATACCCCGGTATAGATATACACACTTATGTATATATCCGCTTGTATGTGTATGTGTGTGTGTGTTGGGATGTGTATACATGCATGCTTGTATGCATATATTAGATACAGCTAACCTTGCAAACACAAGACAGTAAGAATTATGACTTCGCTTTAAGTCTGATGTTTTTCTAGTAGAATATTGCCAAGAGATAAATGAGCCAAGGAACCGTCGATTGGGATAGGGATTAAATTAGATTTACTACATGCAAAGGCGCCGAATACGCATTATTGGGTTGCGGGTGAGAGAGAGAGAGAAAGAGTGAGAGAGAGAGAGAGAGACCGACAGATGGACTGAGAGAAAAACTGGGAGTAGGAGCGAATAATAAAAAAATATTTATCAATATTTTATGAAAAGAAATATATAAACACACACATGCATATCTTTGTTCATATATATTTATCATTTTTTTACTTGTTTCAGTCATCTGACTGCGGCCATAGTGGAGCACCGCCTTCAGTCGACTTATTCTTTGCAAGCATAGTATTTATTTTATCGGTTCCTTTTGCCGAACCGCGAAGTTACGGAGACGTAAACACACCAACATCGGTTGTCAAGCGATTGTGGGTGAACAAATAGTCACAAAAACACACACATAAATATACACACAAACACACACACACACACACACATACACACACATATATATATATATATATATATATATGACAGGCTTCTTTCAGTTTCCGTCTATCACATCTATTCACAAGGAGTTGGTCGGCCCGAGGCTATACCAGAAGACATTTACCCAATGTGCTAATCAGTGGGACTGAACCTGAAACCATCTGGTTAAGAAACAATAGGATAGAATAGTGGGATAAGAGGAGGTAAAAGAAGAAGAGAGAGGAAGAGAGAAAAAAAACGAAAGAGTAAAAGGAGAGAATAGAGTGTACATCAGAATTATTAAGATAAATCTTACTTGGAAGAGGAAGCGTGGCGTTCAATCATATAATAATATAAATATATATATATATATGCATATAAATATATATATATATATAGTATGTATGTATATATATATATATATATATATATATATATATCTATATAGTTAATCCAAACATGAAAACACAAAGA
>NW_021826211.1:0-10000 GCF_006345805.1 Octopus sinensis | reverse complement strand
TATTTGGAGAAATCCTCACTTGGTTAAATTAAGCTTGTAAATTACAATTCCCAATGTTAGATACGTTCAGAATATTTGAAATTCATAGATTTATTTAGTGGTTTAGGTGTAAATGTGTAACCGTCTAGGTGCGAGGGAAATAAACATTCTCACACACATACACACACACACATACACACACACACACACACACACACACATACACACACACACACACACACACATATATATATATATATATATATATTTACAGATACAAACATATACATACAGACCTATATATTCATACACATATATATATATATATGTGTGTATGTGTGTGTGTATTTATATAAATATAAGTACGTATATTTACTAACACACAGGCACACACACACACACAGATACACACGTATATATATATCTACATCCAGCTACATGTTTCTGTTAGTGATTTATGTGTGTGAGATTTAGTTTAATGTTTCGTGTATCTGGTGCATAAATACTTTATTACACAAAAATAGATCTTCTTTTACACACACTCACAACCTCACACACATACACACACATATGTATTTATATATACATTGACATACATACACACATATACAAACCAATACACACTTATTCGTATGTGTTTAAATATGTTTTGCATATATCCATCTCTGAGAATATATATGCATATTATAAAGATACGGGCTAATATCAGTTACATGCAGTGGAGACACGTGTCTAGGAAAGTTATTTTATAACCTGTCTTGTGTCTGCAATTCTCGTCTGCATGTGAAGTTGGGCAGTGGCCTAATACAAAGAGCACAGCCATAACAAGAGAAAAGGACACGGGCATGGTCTTGATATTCCTTTATTTCACATGTTCCATCAATTTCATTATTCAGCTGCACATGGCCTCACTCTATTGATGCAACCAGGAAATGCACCTCATCAAGTGTCTGATGGCTTCTTTGCTTACCCAATTGGCCCTGCGACGTGTATCTACTGATTTCCCCAAAAGTGTGACGTCATATTTTGCTGAAAACAAAAACATGATGGAACAAAGGAGTAACACGCCAGTGCCCATGTCCTTACCTCTCTCTCTTTCTCTCTCGCTTTCTTTCTACCTCTCCGTTCCTGTCTATCTGTCTCTCTATCTGTCTCTCTTTCTTTCTCTCTCTCTCTCTCTCTCTCTCCTCTCTCTCTCTCGTTCTCTATCTATCTATCTAACTTTGTGGCTGTTTTATGTAGGTTGCTCACCAGCCTCATGCTTCTGAGTTCAGTCCCACTGCGTGGCACCTTGAGCAAGTGTCCACCACTATAGCCTCGGACCGAGCAAAGCATTGTGAGTGGATTTCGTAGGCGGAAACTGAAAGAAGTCTTTCGTAATATATATATATATATATATATATATATATATATATGTGTGTGTGTATGTGTGTTTCTGTGTCCGTGTTTGTCCCCCACGATCGCTTGACAACCGATATTGGTCTATATACTACAGCCCCGTAACTTAGCGGTTCGGTAATAGAGACCGATAGAATAAGTGCTAGGTTTACAAAGAGTAAGTGATAAGGTCAATTTGTTCGACTAAAGCGGTACTCCAGCATATCCGCAGTCAAATGACTGAAAGAAATTAAAAAATAAAAGAATAAATGTATGTATATATAAATATATATATATATATATAGCCTTCGGATTGCCTGAAACTAGTTATTTCCGTACCAGAAAGTTCACTGGTACTTAAATCAACTATGTCTAAATTCAGGACAAGGCCAGCAACTTTGCTCAGCAGGTACTTGTTTTACCGACACCGTAAAGAAACAACGGCAAATTCGAACTAGGCTTAAATATGACTTAGAATGTAATGAGTCAATAAAATTGCTGCAAAAAATTTTGTTCGACGCGCTAACGATTCTTCCCGTTGATCATGTGTGTACTTAAATTAATGATCGGCAGAAACAGGAAATGCGAAACTGACTTGGATGAGGCTAGAACTCAGAGCTAAAAGGTACACTGCTAAATATGGATTTCAAACATAAGCAACACGTCGCAAAGGAGTGTGGCTGGCGGGCGGGGGCGGTATATCAGTGGATTAATTTTACCCCAGGTCATTACTGTTACTTTATTATATTGAACCACGGAAGTATGAAACGGCAAGGAAGAACACAGTGGGATATGAACTCAGAGCGTACATATTCGTATTTCTATACCCAAAGGCATTTTTCCAAAACCCCTACCGACTTTTCCACTCAACCACCACTTTCTGTAATTAATTAAATAATGCGATTAATTACACTACTAACATAACCAAACGTTCTTCCCCCTCTCCACCCCCCCTCTCTCTCTCTCCCTCTCTCGTTCGCTCACAAACACATACTTCTTCGAATGCATACGCCGTTTGTGGTTTCTTAATTTAATATAGGAAACAGTTTTGTGGGTACAGTGTTGGTTTGGTGCGAGGTGAGAGCTGCATAGACACCGAAAGATAGTAAATTTCCATTATAATAATATTTCTCTTCTTGATGTATCATTCCATAACCTGGTCGTAATTTATTTTCGATTCTAATACTACACATACGCTCAAAACCAATAACTAAGTGAAGCTGAAATCGCCGTATGTATAGAAATAATGTAACGGCCTTATGTTTATATTTGAGTAATTCGTTTGTCAGATTAGTAGTTTCAATATGGTAACATCATATCTTGTAAAAACAACCAGCATACGCCTCTGGAAACAAATGTTGTTTTCGGAGTATCATATTAGACTTTATACAAATACGGACGTTTGTAAGTATTTGTATTACGATAGCAACGTATTATACATAAACAGTTAGACTATTTGACTAGTATATTTGTCTTTTTTGTTTTTAAACCATGTTGTCCGAAATTCATATTGAAACTGACTTTGATTCCATCATTCCAAGATTTAATAAACGGCTGAAACTCATCTTCTTCAAACATGGCGCTGTTCCGTCACACGTAAAACATAGTTACTGTTAAGTATAAGTAGCGACGGTCGCTCAACAGATGTGTACATTTATTTGTAACATTCTTACACAGCAGAACGTGAAAGGCATTCGCTGTAGGATTTAGTCACGGAGAAATAATTCTTTCTATAGACTTCATGTGTAACGAAACACAGCGAATCAAGCTCCCAGTGAATTCAACAAACCACCCAAAACGGCATTTCGACATCATTTGTGTGACTGGCTACTTTTGGTTTCTTTATATTTTATGCATTTTGCGTTGAAATGACTCTGCGACCCTCTCAGGAAACAAATTTACTTGTTATCAGCCAACCAACCAATCACCATCACCATCACCACTTCCACCACCAACACGGGTTACGAAATAGGTGGTATTTCTCGGTCGGATTTATCTAGTCGTACGTATGGTTGTGTTGTTTGTCAGAATTTCACTTTAAAAATATATCCTCGAGATGACTGATGCCTTGATTGAGAAATTGTGTATAATCACATACGATACGCTGATGGATACATTTACACACACATACACATACATATGCACACGCACACATATAGATAGATAGATAAATTGATAGATAGTTAGATAAACTAATAGATAGATAGATAGATAGATAGATAGATAGATAGATAGATAGATAGATAGATAGATAGATAGATAGATAGATAGATAGATAACGACAATATAAAGATACGAGTTTCTATGTTTTGACGTGACGTGTTCAGGTAGATTTTTAGAGCATGCCTTTTGCCTCCTAGCAATCTCCTGTCTCAGAGCACAGGGTCTGTTTTATTTGCAAATTTATTTGCTGGTACATTATATATATATATATATATATATATATATATATATATATATATATATATATATATATATATATATATTATATATATATATATAAATATATATGTATGTATATATATATATAGGGACCTACATGTTTCTTGTGTACAAACAAAATAGATGAATGCAAAAGAATTTCTAGAAAATACTCAGAAGAACACGCATACACATGAGCCTGGCCGTGTCGTTAAAAGGCTCACTTTGCAACCGCGTCTTTTCAGGTTCAGTCTGCAACCAAACCGATAAAGCAGAGCTCGAGCAAGGCCGTAGTCCAATAATTGAAATAAGTAAAGGGTAAAAATGATAGATAATGTGTGCATGTGTGAGTGTGTGTGTGAGTGTCTGTGTGAGTGTAACAAAATCGTAACGATTAGTACATAATAAAAAATATAAAACGATGCCGAAGCATCATGTTGTCTGTCTAAAGATGCGTGTGCGTGTCACGGTGGATCAAAGAGATATCACTGAATAAATACTCTTGGGTGGATTAAAAGAGACGCAAATCTTGTTTGTTTCGTTTCCATGACTTATTTACCATCATCTTCATCGTCACCATCAGCATTATTGTCATAATCATTGGCGTCATTATTCGAGTTGATATAATTAGCATTCAGCTTCTTGATATTGTCTTAGATCGGTTTGGTAGCAAACATTAGATAATAGAATGCGGCCAGAGATGCATCGGCACTCATAAATATAAACATAATCTAAGCACATTTTCAAGACATAAATAGTTGTTTATATAACCATTTCCATATATCTATCTATCTATCTATCTATCTATCTATCTATCTATCTATCTATCTATCTATCTATCTATCTATCTAATCTATCATCTATCTCTCTCTCTCCTCTCTCTCTCTATATATATATATATATGTGTGTGTGTGTGTGTGTGTGTGTTGTGTGTATGTATATATATATAAGTATATATATATGTATATTATATATATATATATATATAATATGCGCATATATATATATATATATATGTATGTATGTATGTGTTTATGCATAGCTGTATGTATGTGCGTGTATGATATATGTATGTATGTGTAAATATATATATATATATATATATATATTATATATATATATATATATATTAATTTATTATATAGAAGGCGTTCTACAGGACTAGTACTGTTCATTCAAGAGAAATCTCCGGAGCTTCTCTGAAGATCTATGAATGAAACAGTACTAGTCCTGTAGAAGCTACCTTCTATATAATAAATTAATTTTACTCTGCTATGTATTGAGTACCTTACTTACTGTGGTTAACCCCGGACACACGGGACCTACATATATATATATATATATATATATTATATATATATATATGAGAATTAAATGAATAGACGCCACATGAAGATAAACTAGACATGCCAGCGTAGACAATATATATTTCCTTCTCTTTCTCTTCATATAATGCTTTTGTGCGTTATGATATAGTTACCTATATCATACCAGGTGTGTGTGTGTATGTTCTTGCTTGCGCGTGCGAAGCTCTCGGATGTTATATACAGAAACAGATATGCTGTATAAACATGAGCAACTGCAAAGTAAACTCTCACTGAACACTGATATTACTAAGTATACAAAAACCGCATGATATATATTTAAAGTCTAAATACACAAAATATATAATATATTCACACATGCCATGCTTTCGCTAACAGGCAGAGACGTACTCTCGTTTGTCCCACTGCGACCCCAGTAGAAATTCCATGATGTGACAGGTTGAAGAGCTAGAAGGCTGCAACCGCTTTCGTTTCGTAGCTTCTTTATCGACCTGGATTTTGTACTGCAATGTTTGCCCCGGATGAGATCTGAATTCAATGCCTAAAGGGGCAGAAGAAGTCTCTCAGGGCATTTTATTTAAAGAATCACCAAATATCCCTGCGCTATTGAATCTGCTTGTCAATTTTCGCATGAACAAGTTAAAGATTTGAAGCCACTGTCAACGTTTACCTTATAAACCTGTATTAATATGTAATCTGTTGAAATAGGATTGCCTGTTTTTCCAGTGTAATGAAAAATCATTTTCATATATAATTTCACATATACAGACAGACAGACAGACAGCAGACAGACAGACAGACGACAGACAGACAGACAGATAGATAGATAGATAGATAGATAGATAGATGATAGATGATAGATAGATAGATAGAGATAATAGATAGATAGATAGATAGATTATATAGATAGATTGATTGATTGATTGATTGATTGATTGATTGAATAGTGATAGATAGATAGATAGATAGATTAGATAGATAGATAGATAGATAGATAGATAGATAGATAATAGAGAGAGAGACAGAGAGATTGATAGACAGAGAGATTGATATATATATATATATAAGTAGAAGACTACTTGGTGTAATTGATAATTATTCCAAATTAATTAATTTCACCCTTCATTATTACGGATAACCATATATATATATATAGATAGATAGATAGATAGATAGATAGATAGATAGATAGATAGATAGATAGATAGATAGATAGATAGATAGATAGATAAGTTTCTTTATTGGCCACACAGGGCTGCACACAGATGGGACAAGTTACAAGGTAGAGCTTTTCTTTTGGGGGATGAAGAGAACAAAAACAAAAGAAAAAAAGGGTGGCCGTAGGTTTTTCGATCAAGAGGGATCGTAAAGGGAAGAAAAGAACAAAAAAAAAATTTGAATAAATAAAAGGAATAAAAAGAAAAAAAAGAAAGGAAAAGGAACAAAAGGAAAGAGGAATGAAAAAAGAAAAAAAGGGGAAAAAAGGGGAAGAGGAAAAAAAAAAACGATCAATAGGGATCGTGTATCACAGTGTTATGATATATGGTGTAAAGGGGAAAGCAAGTAAGGTTTATCCGTGGGAAAAAGCCTACGAAAAGACCACGGTAACCTTGGTCATATTGTTATATGTTACCCACATTTGTTTGCAAGTGGGTAACCCTCTGTTTTCAATTTCTGGGTTCATAGGTTATGCTCAAGGTGGCTTCGTCATTCATACGTGCCATCCTTGCTACATTCACCCATCTTTTTTTAAAACATTCGCTAGACAAAACTTGCCTCTCTACTCTCACTTTCCTTTTCAAGTGGTACTTGAAGAAGTTGATGAGAGATTGACCAAGAGGAAAGTGTTTGTCTCCAATCCTTTCAGACGCGGTCCACCAGATACATTCTTTCGCCATAGCCACAAGGATGATGAAAATAGCTTCCTTCCCGTTTGAAGGAAGGAGGCGTGACCATATTGACGATAGACTCAGCTGATAAACCGACTCGTCCACATGTGACAGCAGTTGTTTCGACATAAGCCCACAGGTCGGAAATTGTTGGACACTGCACGAGGTGCGTGCAGAACGGTTTCATCGCTCTGACCGCATCTCGGGCAGGTCGGCCCCGTGTTTCTTCGAGCCGTGTCTGTAGAGCTTATCCCGAACGGGTAGCGCTTCTCGGTAGCACTGCCAGGCCAGGGATCTCTGGAAGTTGTCCATGGGCCCTGGCCCGAAAGTCGTTATGAACAGGCGGGTCAGGTACTCCTTGTCGACGTCCAGGTTCGCGCCCCGAGCTCGTCGTCGTACCTCCCCTCCACTAATCCCCTATAGAATGCTTTGGTTGTGTTGAAGTCACTCAAGGTCGTCCCGGGACGGCAGAGTTGCTTGAGAGCAACGCGACACTCGCGGTGCCAATCGCCCTTCCTCGGCCTCTTTTTGATCACGACTGCAGTTCGGTCATGGAGACGAGCTGCGGGAAAGCGTGCCTCACAAACGGCGACCCACACTGTTCACCGTCGTCTACATAGAGCCAGAGATGTCGCAGTCTCAGCACGTTTCTGCGCATCATCAACCACGGCATGCCCAGCCTCCTTTTAAAACGGGTGTTTGACAGCAAATGGATCGCCTGACCATCGGGACGCATCCTTTCCACAAAGCGAAAGAGAATGCGTTGTAGTTTGGTGATGGTAGGGTCGGGACAAGGTACGACGGTCAGGCGGTAGTAGATGACGGACGCGATGTACGTGTTCGCCACCTCCGCCCGACCTTTTAGGGACAGTTTCCTCTCGGCCCATTGCCGGGCGAGAGTGACCACCCTACTCGTTATCTCGTTCCAGTTCTTCTCCACTTGGAGGTCCGGACCAAACCAGACCCCGAGCAACTCACCGGCCGTCGGTCCAGCGTCCCACGACGGAGGCGCTGGTGGACGGCATGGGCTTGCTTCTCCAGGTGCCTAGTCGCAAGCCCACTGACTTTCCCGTTGATTTTCGCTCCTGTCACCCGCTTCGTAGTTTTTCAGTGTCTCGCCGACCTGCTCGATGTGCTCGTGGCTAGATACTATGACGGTGACGTCGTCCGCGTATGCAGACACGCTCGTCCCGCATCCCAGTTCTCGCGGGATTCCCCTCAAAGTTGCCAGCTTCCGCAATAATGGCTCGAGAGTCAATACGTATAGAAGCGACGAGAGGGGGCATCCCTGACGGACCGAACGTGCGATGTCGAAGGGTCTCGATAGATGTCCATTCACGCGAATTACCTAACGGATGCCTCTGTACAAAGCGGCTATCCAGCCGCGGAAGACGGGACCGAAGCCAGCCGCTCCGAGGACCGCCTCCAAGTATCGATGGTCTATCCTATCGAAAGCTTTCGATTGATCCAAATTGATCAGCACCCCACCCATGCCAGGTTCGTTAACTACCCTGTCTATGATGTAGCGCATCAGGTGGAGGTTGTCATGGATGGTCCGGCCTGGCACGGCGCATGTTTGCGCCTTGTCGACCAGTTTCTCGATGACAAGCGCCAACCTCTTCGCTAGCACCTTGGCCAAAATTTTCAAGTCTGCATTAAGCAGAGTGATGGGCCTAAAGTTATCTATTACATTTCCCTTGTTTAGATCTTTCTTCAGCAGTGTTACGGCTCCTCGGCTCACAAAACCAGGAATGCTCCCGTGTTGCTGCCAGTTGCAGTACACCGCCGCCAAGAGATCTCCAAACAAGTCTGGCATACAATTGTAAAGCTCGTAGGGTAGACCATCCAAAACCCGGTGATTTGTCCCTCGAGCATTCTGCCATCGCCTCCTGCACTTCCGCCGCCCGTGATGGCACCTTCGCAGCACCCTGCCTTTCTTGTCGAGAGTCGTGGTAGGCTATGTAGGTAGGCACTGAAGTCCACCCTACGTTCTTGCCCTCCACTCGTCCCGAACAGTCGGGCAAAATGCTGCTGAAAGGCCTCACACATTTTACTTGGCTCGAGCAATTCGCACCATTCGAGCAATTCGCGCCACCGAATGGTGGCTTTGTTGCCCTGTTGCGCCTCTGCCACCCGGGCCTCTCTCGCGGCTCCAACACCTTCGTTCCTTAGAGCACGCATCCTAGCTCTGACAGCACATCCTTCGTGTTTGGCGTTGAAGTGTTGGTCGAGGGCGATGCCGCTTCTAATTGCCTCTTCTAGCTTCTTAACTAGCTCACCCTCAACTCTATGGCTAGTGCTTTGCTGTACTAATCGCTTCTGCTTTTACTGCTCTTTGAGGGCAACCACCATTTGTTGATGATGGCTCCCGTCAAAGCCTCTTTACTAGTGTGCTAATCCGGTCTCTGAAAACCTGCTCGATGGGAAAGAAGCGTTTAGTTCCAGTATCCGGGACCCTGCCTAAGTGTCACCTAAGTCTAGCGTACATGTCACAAGTTTGTGATCCGTGTAGCTGACTATGTGGAATTGAGATAGATAGATAGATAGAGACAGACAGATAGATAGACAGATAGAAAGATAGATAGATAGATAGATAGATAGATAGATAGATAGATAAATAGATAGATAGATAGTAGATAGATAGATAGATAGATAGATAGATAGATAGATAGATAGAAGATAGATAGATAGATAGATAGATAGATAGATAGATAGATAGATATATTGATAGATAGATAAATTAACAGACACATACATGTCTTATGGAAATTGCACATATAATCATAATCCCATATATAGACTAATATGTACATCGCTGGCTACTGCATAATATATGCTATATAGGCGAGATAATTAAAGCTTCCTGATTTTCATCCAAAGCCAGCTTGATCAGGATTTATTTGGGATCAGATCAGACAAACTGCAATATAATTTGCGTATCCATACATACACGAGCGTGCACACATGTGTGCATATACATGTGTAACTTTATACCTGTACGTATGAATA
>NW_021826210.1:0-36074 GCF_006345805.1 Octopus sinensis | reverse complement strand
GTAAATATAAAAACCTTATACATCATAATGCTACACTTATATAATATAATACTCATTGGTACAATAATGGAAGGTAAACAGAACAAAATAAAACAAAATATATATCAGTGTATATATTAATATTAATAAGCACCGATATTATACATATTTGGCTAATAGTTTTTTAAAAAAAACTAACACATAGGGAGATGAAAAATAATGGAGTTCCTTTTAAGGTACCAGATGTGGGCGGCGAGGGTGGTTTGGTTGGATTTGTCAGGTCGCCGGAACGAGTGTGTGTGGGCGTACCAGCGAGAGATCAAGATCAAGTGGAGACTACTACAGAGGGCGCGTTCGTACACAGGAGGCCATACCTGCTGTGACCTTTGCATTTCTGAGAGCCTGGAGATCTTGTTCGCCAACGGCCCTCTCCTCAACAAGATCTCGGAACACTCCCCAAATTGCATGCATAAAATTTATGCAAACTACAAAAACTACAGACCCACCCGGCAACCCGATTGACGACACCCCACCCACAAATCCCCCCACTGTTCCCCCAGCACCCCCAATTACCTTTTCTCCTAAGACTATTCACATATTGTATGTGTACACTTGTATATATGTATTGTATATATGTATAGAAATGTATGGGTGTTAGTAGGAATATACGCATGTATGTGAGTGCGTGTATATGTATGTGTTGTGGTATATATATATGTATATATTATATATATATATATATATATATAATATATATATATATGTGTACGCTTGTGTGTTTATGTATATGTAGGTATGTAGAGTTATGTGTATGTGTATGTATGTATGTATATATATATACATATGTGTAAATAGGTATATATGTGTATGTTTATATGTATGTATCCGTCTGTATAATGGGTGACTGCATGTATATATATTTATTATTTATTATTTGAGTATGCATGTATGTATATATGTATACGTTTGTATGTATTTATGTATATAAGGAGGCGCGTGTGTGTGTGTATGTGTATGCATATGTATAGACATATGTATACATTTATGCATGTATGTACTTATGTGTATGTATAGATGCGTGTGTGTGTGTGTATGTGTATGCATGTGTGTATGTATATGTATATATGTATATATGTACATGTGTGTGTATATATATGTGTATGTGTATATGTGTATGGGTATATATATATATATATATATATATATATATATAATAAGGCTGCAAATTATTTTAATTACGTACTAATATGTAGCAACAAAAGAAAAAAAATCCTTAAAAACTCGTACAGAAATATCTTATTTAATCTTTATCATGCTGTATGTGCATTATGTTGCTGTGCTAGTTTTCACCCCTTTAGTTGCAGATGCATTGTATTGCATTGGGGGAGGTACTTAAAATAAACATTTCGTGAAGTTCATTTCTGGTATTTTAAGCTGCAAACAACTACTTTCAATTCAGAACATTTTCCAATGGCATTGACACAAGTTACACAATATTTTAAATCGATCAAGGGTTTGAGGATTTTTTTCTGAATCAAAATGGCCACTCTTGCATTCGATGAAGCTTTACATGAAGAAATCTTCTTAGACTGAGACTTAGATGATTTTGAGAGATTTAATCAGATAGATATTGGTGGTGAGATGGTTGGAAGTGATGGTGACAGTGATAACAAGAACAATGTACTGAGCAAATTCTATCATCCATGACTGAAATTTTAAGGAAAATATTGGCCCCAAGAAGGTAGCTGATAATATTTCTGAGGGACATCTCTTTCACCTATTCCTTAATGATGAAATCATAACTTTCTTTGTCAGTGATACAAATATATATGCTAGCCAGGTGAAAGAAAAGAGAAGGGCAGATGCTGGCACCCACTCGTACATCAATATATGGAAGGACATCATTTTCAAAGAAATGAAGGCATTTGTAACAATTTCACTTCTGATTGAGCTTCCTAAATGTTCCTCATTTGATTTGTACTGGTCCACTGATGATTTTATGGAGATGCCAGGCTTCAGATACAGCAAAGCAAGCAACAGATTTCTTGGAATCCTGTTCTTTTTCCATCTTTTGGACAACTCAAAAGCCAAACTAAGAAATTATCTTGAACATGATAGAGCACATAAAATCCTGTCACTTTTTGAAAAGTTTCTGCTGCTTTAGCAGAAATACTTTTATCTTGAAAAGGAACTATCAGTGGATGAAAGTATGAATATTTTCAAAGGAAGAACAGGGCTACTAATACACATGTCAGCAAAACTAACCAAGTGGAACCTGAAAACCTAGAAATTGGGTGATGTAAAAACTAGCAACATCTATAATTGGCAGTGGAACTTGGGCTCAGAAATAGCCCAGGCATCAAGGCAGTTGGTGTCGTGCATAAAGTGGTTTCCTCCCTCTCAGAGAATGTACAAAATAAAGGATATATCATATATATAGGGACAATTTTTTCTCAACACCTGCTGTATTTCATTACCTAACCCAACACAGAATAGGAGCATGTGGCACACTACATGTAAACTGCCAGGGTGTGCCAAATAAAATCAAAGCATCAAGACCCTGAGCAGGTGAGCCACCCCTCCCTCCCCTGCCACCACCACACAGAGATGAGCACATTTTGTACAAAGTTCAATCAAAGCATCATCAAGATTCTACCAGGATTGTGTACAAACCTTGTGCTGTGCAGTTCTACACTCAGCAATTGGCGGAGTGGGCGTTAGAACAGACAAGCAGATGACATACTGCATGGTGTTGTACAGATGTACCAAGTGGTAGAAGAAAGGTTCCTTTTATTTGTTTTAAATGTTTCTGTAATGCCCTTGTCATTTGGAAAGACAAGTCTGCCTAAAAGTCCAAGCTGAGAATTGTGCATTCTCTACTGGAAGGTTACTGGTTAAGCGTGTCTCACAGCCTCCACCCTCAAAATGGCTGGTATTAATAGAATACCAATTTATCATTAACCTCAAGCACCTGAAATCTGGCAGGCCTCCTTGCTCAGATTGTGCTGTATGTTCAAACCAATACAAGAAGTGCCACCAAACCCAGCTCATGTGCAAAAAATGTGATGTGGTACTCTTCTCTTACCCTACCCCCAGAGGTAACATGGTCTGATAAATTACACGGTAGACTACATTCCAGAACTCTATAGACACTGATAAAAAATGTCAACACGTTATAGTTCACTTGAAGTACTGAAGTACAGAAGTAGAATTTGTTTATTATTCTATTTCACCAAATACTTTCAAGAATTTTCTTTGTTTTGTGAAAATACAAATGCATATGTAGTCATAATTTTTATTATTAAAGACATAGGTCATTCAAATAACACATACTTTAGAATCACTCTTCTTCCTGTCCTTCACTGCAGGTTAATAATGGATTCCAAGTAGAATTAACATGCTATTATCGAGTTCCTGAAGAAGGAAGGGTGAAAGCAGTCCAACTTGCATAGAAGGCTTACAGGTTGTTTACAGAAAGGGAAACCAAGCACTGAAGGCAAACCATGAAGTGTGTGCTTGAATTGATTTGAGCAAATAGACAAGTTACAACCTGTGAGATTGCCGCACAACTGGACTGTGATCACAATGCACTACACAAGATGGACGATTTTGGGTACCAGAAAGTGTATACCCCAGTAGATGACACACGGTTTGAAAGAGAGAAGGGTGGAAGTCCACAATTGTCTGAAGCCCATGAAGATACATTTTTCCAATGTATGAAAAATAGTCATATCTATGATCTGGAAAATAGTCATATCTATGATCTGGAAAAAAGGCTCAGTATATGCAATGGAGTTACACCTTTTCTTCAAAACCTAAGAAGCTTGTAAGAGAGCAATCACCATAGTAAGTATGCCAACAGATTTTGGTGATGACAAAGTTGTCATTCTCTTGAATTTTCTGGAATGTGGCTGTTTCATGAACAACAAGCAATATACTGAAATAGTCAAAAATGAATGAAAGCTTAGAAAAGCCATTAAGAGGAAGAGACCAAACAAGAATCTGAAGATGAACCACATTTATCATGATAGTGTGCAACCACACATCTTTAGCAACAAATCAAACAATCAGTAAATTGAGCTGGTCCGTGCCCCCACCACTCCAACACACAACTTAGACCTGTTGCCTTCTAACTTTGATTCAATAAAGAACAGTTTTCAGAGAAATGATCTGATGACATGTATGAGGTTAGAGTAGCTATGAAGAAGTGGATAAAAGAGAGAAAATCCAAATGTTTTCTAAGGATTCAAGAGTTGAGTGCACTGATGTTGCAAATGCACCACTTGTGATAGAGACTATGTTGAGGGATACCTTAGTATTAAAGTGGAATTATCCTACCAGTAAATGCAATTTGAACCACCTATGTCAGTTAATAAAAACGTTAGGCTCACTTTGGTACTACTTTTGGTACAACTCACATATCATACTCAGAAATGTTAATGTAAATTTAAAAACAGTAAATTAAATGTGCTGCAAAACAAAAAGAAAGAAGAAAAACTTACCTCATTTAATTTATTATGCCTAAGATCCAATACTTTAAGACGCTTTAAGTTTGCCAGGGATTCAGGGAGTGTTGTCAGGTTATTTTCACTCAACGCAAGTGTTTGCAGATTATTTAACCAACCAATTTCTGTGGGGAGCACTGATAATCGGTTTCCATACAAATAAAGCTCACTCAGTTGTGTTAACTGAAATGTACAAAATTAATCTTACAATTAATGTCAACAAAGATATTACAAATAAAGCAGCTACAAATAACTGATTTAATCAACATAAACACTCACTAGAAAAAAAAATACACAAAGATTTGTGTGAAAACACAAACTTGAAGATGTAAAAAATAAAACAAATAAAAACTAACACAATGAACATATTTTCAACGCTGTAGATCAAACCGAGAATGGAAATATTGATATTAATGACATAATATCTCCATGAAAAAGAAATTCCTTAGCTGGATTTTATTCTTTACTTTCATTCAAATGCTAAGACAGCTATATTTCAAAAAGCTCATTTGTGAATAGAGAAGCAAATATACAAATCATCAATGCCTTGATGCTTATTAATTAATACTAATTAAACAAATTATTCTTAATAGAAATAAATAAGAAGTGTCAACATAATTAGCCAACAATAGCAGCTCTGACAAATAATTAGCCTACAATAAAACTACATTGAGAAAAACAAACAAAAGACAACAGTGCAGAGCAAGTCAAATAAACATGGCTATCATCATCATCACCAATTTATTGCTTATCTTCTATGCTGGGCACAGGCTGGATGGTTCAACAGGATTCAATGGAACAAAGAACTACATTATGCTCCAGTGTTGGCTTTGGCATGGTTTCTACAGTTGGATGCCTGTTCCAAAACTAATCACAGAGTAGGGAGGGTGCTTTCTTTTTTATGGCACCAGTACTAGTGAGGTCACAAAACTGAATAGAGTATAATAGAGATGAAGGTGGAATTATGCTCAGTGATGAGAGATTAAAGTATGAAAGAATAGGCAGGAACAGGTTTCCTGTTGCAGAATCAATACATTATATAAGAATTGGTGGGAACAATCAGAGTGGAGATGGAGAAGAGATATCAAAGTGCACTTTCAAGATACAAGAAGGTAAATAAAAGAGAGAAGGGGGTACTGGAGAGGAGAAGGGTTGGTAGGGAAATTTTGCAAGGGCGTGTATAGACAGTGAGATACGATTAGAGATGGGGGTGAATGTAGTGAATGGTAAATAAGAATGGAATGGTTAATGCTAAATATAAGGTGATGGAGTACAGGAAGGGTGAAGAGATGCAGAATAAAAATACAATAGGTAAAGGAAGGGTGAAAGGAAGATTACAGGTGAGTGGTGGGTGGATGGGTTACAAGATTGTGAGTGAAGAATGAGAGCAATATGTTGATAGGGGTGGAGTGATCAGAGGTATATAAGGGTGAGTCTATAGGTGATTCAGGAAAGAGGGAGTGTAACTGGCAGCATAGAAAAAGTGATCAAAGGAAAATATGAGTGAGAAGGGACAGTGTTAAGAATGAAAGATGGGTAGCAAAGGAATTGGTTCTGGGGAGAGAGAGAGAGATAACTGGTAGCACAGGACTGGATGATGAAACAAATAGTTCTGCTCTCATTTAATTACAGCAACAGAATACTATAGTAGTTAAAAGAGTGATGGAGGGATCAGTAACAGGGAGATGAAGTAGAGAGAAAATATGACAAGGAAGGGGTGAGGTGTTTAGTTATATGCTTCCAAAACCACAGTTTCACTGTGATGGGTGGGTTTTTTCAAGCACTGCATCAAATTCAGCCTTCACTGATTTCCTGGTTTCTCTGTTCCACATTTAGAGATCAATACATTATACAACTGTACTCACATGACCATATGTATTACATGATCACACCAACACAGTCTTCTCTCATGATGAGACCAGGATTTACCTACAAGTCCACAAAGGCCTTCAAAAATAAGAATAAAAACCTGCTGCCTGTCTACTGGATGCACAACCTAAAGGCCTGGATTACAAAAAGTATTACAAAAAGCATTGATTTCACCAATGCTTTATCCCTCAAGCCAAGGAATACCTCCAAAATGTTTACATGGAATTTAAGATGCTGCTTGTTATGGATAATGATGGTGGTCATTTTTTGGACTTGAATCACGAAGGGAGTCCAAGTCAAGTTCCTCCCTACCAACATCACCTCCTTCATCCAGCCTATGGATCAGGGCATGACCCATGCCTTCAAGATATTTTACGCTTGGCACTCTCTCCAATACCTTGTAGATGCAATGGATTCAAACGAGAATTTCAAGTTAAAGGAGTACTAGCATAATTTCATGATTGCAACGTACCTGTCAGACATCCACACTGCTTTTAAAGACATGAAAAAAGAAACCCTCATCACATAATGGAAGAAGGTGTGGCCAGAGTTACAAGGGCTTCTCACCTGAAGATATTCAGCACAAGGCTGTTAACAATGCGGTGAAACTGGCAAAGGTACTTGGAGGCGAAGGTTTTGATATCACGCAAGATGAGGCCAACAACCTCATCGATGCCCACTCTGAAACCCTGATAAACAAAGATTTGTTGGAGTTAACAAAGTCTGCCAGCAAAGAGGAGGAGGCGCCAGATCCAGAAGAAGAGGAGGATGAGGTGGGCCTGGCACTCGAATGTCTGTCCGACCTTTAAGGACAGCAAAGGGATTGCAAAGGAAGGTGGAAGCATGGGATCCCTATATGGTTCAATCTCTCCAATTTAAAAATGCCATAGATACTGCCATACAGACATATAAAACACTCCTCACCACCATGAAGAAACAACGACAGCAACTTCCCATCACAAATGTTCCTCAAGTCCACCAAGAAATAAAACATCCCCTAAAACACCTGAAGAAGAGGTATCACCTGAAGAGCTTTAAATCTTCTTTGCTGTGCAATCATAACCCTCATTGTTTTCATCATCATTGCTTTAAATCAATATCATTCATTATTGGTGAGTAACCGTACAAGAAGAGTGTACACAATAGACAGCTTAGTAGGAGACGCTTCAATAACCAGGCAGTAACCAATTGAGCACATATAGACGGTGGGCCAAATAAATAAGGGTCTTATTTATTGAGATGGTCTCCCCACCTGCAACTTTAGTTTATTGGTAACACATTGTTCCTGGGCTTATGTGATGACATTTTCTCTAGTTTGGCTTCCTCGCATTGAAATACATAATACAAGCCCAAAAAGCTCCAAAAAATGCTAAGACACCCTCCATTACCAAGATTTTTATCAAAATCATCCATTTTGGCCTTATTGAGGATAGGGTAGGAAATTTCTTATAATATCATTATTATTGAAGACAGCAGACTCAAATTTCATATGGAATAGTAGAAATACACAGTAAATACAACTATTTTGTTTAACTTAATGAATATTAAATTAATTGCAAAAAAATTGGAATGAAAGTCAATATACTGTGAAGAAACATAAAAAACAGGCATTTTGTGAGACAAATTGGTGAGATTTTCTAATTTTGGGTAATAGAAGATGAAAACTTCACCATGGGTATGGTAAAGAGGTATATTTCCTTCATTTCAGTGGCATCTAGGGCGTTAATAGACAAATATTTCCATTGGTTACTTGTGTATTTCCACTTTTTATAGCTTCGAGACTCACCTTTACTTATAAAAAGCTGTTGTCCTAATTACCTGACAGGTTGTGTGAATGACAACAAGTGAAAATGTCATCCCCATAGACCTAGGAACAATGTGGTACCATCAAACAAAAGTTGCAGGAGGGGTGCAACCAACTCAATAAATAAGGCCCTTTTTGGATTTGGCCCACTGACTAAAACTAATATTATCCATACTAGAAAACAAGGCCTTCTATGAAAAAGTTATAAACTATAAACAACAAGAAACAATGAAAAATCTTGCATCCTTAATTCTTCTACATGGAAAAGGCCTGACAGAAAAAGAAACAGGCTACAACACGAACTTCAAATGTAAACCCAGTCGTTTTTACAGCCTTCCTAAAATACACAAGAGCAAGATAATCAATGAAGCCTGCAAACAGTCACCAGGCAAATACATAAATATCCAAACACCAGAAGACTTAACTTTAAGACCCATTGTAGCTGGGCCAGCCTGTGAAACCCACTGCATAAGCAATTTTCTAGATATCCTACTGAAACCCTTGCTGAAATACATCAGAAGTTTCATGAGAGATGATTTAGACATGCTAGAACACCTACCACAAACAATTAATGAAGAGGCAATATTGGTTACCCTCGATGTTATCAATCTTTACACCAACATCCCCCCATGACTATGAAATAAAAGCAATTAAATTCTGGTTGGAAAAGTATGCCGAAGTACTCCTGGAATGCATAAATCAGATCTTTATTATTGAATCCTTAAAATTTATACTTCAGAACAATTATTTCCTATTTGATGACACATACTATTGTCAGAAATGCGGAATTGTGATGGGAATGAAAGCAGCCCCAGTACTTGCGAATCTAATAATGGGTTATTTTGAAGTCACCTTATATGAAGTATCACTTCAGAAATAGGGTTACCCATTTTACCTCTACATAAGAGAAAATTGGAAAAGATACCTGGATGACTGATTTATCATTTGGAAGGAGAACATCAACAAACTTTTGGATTTCAAATCAACACTAAATGATAGAAAAAAGTAACATTCAATTCACAATGGAATATAACAAAGAACAACTCCCATTTTTAGACATCATGATAAAAAAAGTCAACAATCAAATCATAACTGACATCTATTATAAACCAACTGATTCAAAACTCTTTAACTCATGCCACCTGAAACACATCAAAATAAATATCCCTTTCAATTTGCCAAAAACGATCTGCACAATAGCGTCTGATAGAACAACTCGGGAGCTTCGTCTTCAAGACCTCAAAACAACACTTACAGAAAGACGATATCCACCCTCATAGACGAGGGAATTAAACATGCCAAAAAATTAGACATAAAACCACTAAGAATAACAAAACATAAAATCATACCTCATCTCAAAATATTACTATTTATATCAACACACAATCAGAAACAGTCAGGCATTCAACACTATTCTGCAAAATCTTCCTTTACTAGCTAGAGATCCAAAAATGAATGACATACAAACTCATCAAATGCAAAAAGCAACACAAATCGCTAAAGAGACTACTAACAAATGCGAAGCTTTACAAAACAACCACGAAAACAATGGTTGAAAAATGTGAACGCCCAACCTGCTTGAAGGCTCGGATTTCCTTTTCAGACAAGGACAGAGGTTCACAATTAAAACTAGTTTCACCTGTGCCTCTGAGAACCTAATTTATGTAATAACCCGCTTGGGCTGCAGACACAGCTATATTGGACAGACAAGTATGACCTCGAGAAAGAGAACCACTCTACATAAAGAGAAAAATCCGTTTCCCGCAATACAGGCAAATTCCTCACAGTGAACATATAGAAAAATGTGCAGATAACATCAAACCAAATTTCACAATCTTCCCCTTCTACCAGTGCAAAGACACAATCTCTCCACAAGAACGTTTAAATAAAAAAACTTTTTTCATTGAAAAATACTGAACACGTCTTAATATACACGCATAACCAACTTTTATCTTTTTACGTATCTCAATTCACGATTACATCACTGTACATAAATCCCCTCACTAAACAAGTTTTTCGAAACCTTTTTTTTTTGTTTGTACATATATATTCCCCTCCCCTTACTGAAAGCTGAACAGTTATCTCCCTTGCCCACAATAATAACGATAACCAATTTTCTCCCCTTATTTTTCAACTTGTGAAGCCATTCACTCATAAATATCATCACACACAACATGGACAAAATTTCTTAAGAAAATACATATTTAAATAAGTAAACCATAATATCATGAATAGCAAAAGCGAAACTGGTCGATATATCAGTGTGTGTAAAGTGTGTGTATTTTCCTTTTTTAATTTCTTATATATATTACAACTCATCTTGTGGGGATAATCGAAATTCCTCTTTTCTGTTACTACTATATATATATATCATCATCATGGCTCGGCTTCGTGAACGAAGATCAAGAAGGCTGTTCACGCCGTGTGCATGCACACTCATAACTGACAAGTCCGATATGGGAAAGGCAGGTCCGTGAGCAGTGTCCACAGACGAAGGTAACATCCGGTGTGGTGTCAGAGGTGGCTCGCGCCTTCCTCCTGCGCCACGTCTTTAAGTGCGTCTCTTCTTTGTTCCTCAAACTTGTTGACTGCGTTGAAGATCGTGTGTATACATATATATACATACATATATACATACATACATACATATATATATATATATATCTTGGCTCATCCCATAAATAACGCATTTTTTTTATTCTTTTATTTTTCAAAATTAAGGTAAAGTTCTTTTTTAATCTAAACTATACTGTCCTTCATTTTCTACAATGCTCTTCCATCTATCTGGTAGACTTGCAAGGCTCTTCTTCCAAAATTCACTTGCCTGCAATGTAAAATATTCTTCCAGGACTGTTCTAGCCTCATCTACAGAATTCAAATTTTTTTTCCATCTAAATATGATTTTGAAGACTGCAGAATAATTGATAATCAGATGGGGCAATATCTGGTGATTATGATGGGTGGGCTATCATTTCCCATTCAAACTGCTCCAGCCTTTGGAATGTAATCTTTGCTGTATGTGGCCAAGCACTATCCTGATGGAAGAACACCTTTTGTCTTGAAACTAATGATGGTCATTTTTCTTTTAGTGCCGACTTAAGCCACTCAAGCTGCTTGCAGTAGATCTCCTTTGTTATCATTTGGTTTGGGTTTAGAAGTTCAAAGTAGACTAAACCTTTCATATCCCACCAAACAAATAACAATACTTAACATGGGTGAAGACCATCTTTAGCCTAAAGTGCCCGTGTATCTCCTTTTCCTACACACTATCTTTGGTGCTTGACTTTTTATAGAGAACCCATTTCTCGTTACCAGTCACTAATCGGTTGAAAAACAGTTCATTTGTGAGATGTAACAACAAAGAAGAGCACACATTCACACTCCGTATGTGATTAGACTCAGAAAGTTAGTGAGGAACCCACTGACCCAATTTGCTGACTTTTCTGATGGCACACAGGTGTTAACGAATGGTTGAATGACCAAATCCAAACTTTTCTGCTAGTACCTCAACAGTTATGATAGGATTTTGTTTCACCAGGGTTTGCAAGATGTCCTTGTCAAGCTCTACAGATCTTCCAGGATGAGACTTGTCTTCTAGGCTGTAGTTTCTGGCTTCAAATTTCTGGAACTACCATTGACACTGGCTAACACTTAATGTCTGATCCCTATATACTGCATTAATATTCCTCACACTTTCCACTGTGTTGTAAATTTTTTGAACTCATAAAGCAAAATATGCCAAAAATGCTCCTTTACCACTTCCATAAGAGCTTTGAAAAAAATAACTGTTAAAATCTAACTGCCCTCCTCAACATTTGTACTAAGAACAAATACAAGGTAAAATTACTACATTCTTTTACAGTAAGTTGATGCAGGTAGTTTATCCCATCCCCCTACAACTTTTAGTTCATGCAATTGAAAAACTGCATTATTTATGGGGCGACCCACTGTGTGTATTTATCACTGTTAGTTTGGCGTTACTTGTTGACCACAGCTAAAAGCAGTAATCCAGGTAGCTGAAGAACAAAGGATCAACATATCTTCTTGGTCTCTTGGACTGAAGGACCTTCATATACATCCTGCCTACTGCATGCACTTTGTTGTCATCTTGGTAATATACAAATGAAAGGTTGCATCTTCAAGCTTCTCAATGCCTGTCAAGAAGTTTGAAAGGAAAGGCCAGTGAAAGGGGATTCTGTCCTGCACAGAGGACCCTGAGTGGCCTTCGCAGGTGGCTGTGGAGGTCATATGGGAAACTGATCTGTGCAGGATAATGAATTCCTTCCCAGAGGACTCCTTTAGATACATGGCAAAGTGGTCCGGCTTGGAACCGTCTTGGTGCTTTAAACAAGCGAGGAGCCTGGTCGGACAGGGAAGCATGTAACTGATAATAAAAGTAAAAGGTTTGGTGCCTCACTTTTATTGTGTTTTATTGTATTGTTATTGTATTTTCTTGAATTGTGTAAGAGGTTTATTGCCTCATAAATGGTTTTTGTATTGCAAAAATGTAAGAGGTTTATCGTCTCATAAATGTGTTTTTTGAACTGTGTAAGAGATTTATTGCCTCGAGTATGAAACTTAAAAAGAACAATGCTTTCGGGTAAACAGCAATCGGCGGGTGTTGCTTATTGTCCTCATTTTTCACCATTTCATTTGTCATTCATATCATTATGTGCGTGTTCAGCCCGAAGCTTCCTTTCTGTTCAAGGGCCTTGTGGCCAATTAAATGAATAAAAGAAGAACAAGAGAAGAAACTATTTCTTAAAGAATGTTATAAAGAAAGGGTAAGAGAGAAAAAAAGTGTTTATGAAAATAGGAGATAGAGATGCATAAAAGAAATAAAGAAATGGCTCCTAAAACGAACAACATAAAATAAAGATTAAGTGGTGAGTTTAAAAAGTGACATGTGATTATTTCAACACTTTTGTTTATAAAGATAGTTCAAAAGATTGTAGAGTTTTACTGTTTGTAAAGATAATTCTAAAGATCATAAAGTGAGCAGTGGGGAAACAAAAAGAAAGTTTGTAACAAAAATGTGAGAGATAGTGATGTTTACAAAAACAGAAGAAAAGAATAAGTGTTGTAGTTGTGTGATGAACAGAAAGGAAATATATAACTTTTAAAAAAAAGTTTCAAGGACACACTTAGGATGTATTATGAGTTAGAATAAATTCATCTTACTTTATCTTCTAGTAGGAAGAAGGTGGGGAAAAACATACATTGAGACTGGTTTAAAAACCAACAAAAATTGCTATATCTATAAAAGTATGTGTTACAAGAGAACAGTTTTGTTTTTGTGATGTTAATGTTTAAAGACAAAAGACAGAAGATATTTAAGTTCAAAATATCTTCACTTAATAAACTTCTTTGGTATACAATTTACTGCAATGAATCAAATCTTTTCTCAAAACTGATAATCGGCAATTTTAAAGAGGGAATAAAATGAGAGACAAATACACATTGTGCTACAGTGTTGCTATATTTTTTTATATATATATATATATATATACTAGCAGAAAGACTGCACTCTGGGTGGTTTTCTGCTAGCCACTTGACAATATTTCCACATTTGATTCCCAATTCTAATAATTTTTATATTTTACGTCTAATTCTTTCTTTGTATAATAGTGCTCTCTTGCATAGTAAGTATTGCTTTCATTGTTTTATCAATCATTATCTCGCTTTTTTAAAGAGTCAATCTGTAATATATATTTATAATGGATGGCTGGATGGATGGTGGGATACACTCACACACACAAAAGTCTGGTGTTGTGAGAACACATGGGAATGACATTACCTTACTTTTTCAAATATACCCAAATTTAAAATGATCTAATATAACTATATCATTCATTTGGCATGTGCTGAAATATACCAAAACAATTTAATTCCACTCAAATATATGTTACTTTATACGTAATTTATGTGTTCTATTTACTGAAACTTGCTAAAAAGCATCTTTTGCTTTAAATCTCCCAGCAGATACAATTGTCAGTAATCATACAGTTTCCATTTCTCTCAGCCAATATTTTTACATTAGTCTTCTTTCAAACTCTAGATAATGCAACATACAGCTGACCATGTGAGAAGAATTATGTTAGAAGATATATTTCAATTAGTTCAAAAGTCTGTCTCAGTGCAAAAGCTGGCTTGACAGGAAATTGTTTGCGTGTAAATGTAAATGGAAATTCCATTTCTTGAGATACATGTGGTATTCTTGGGATTAGCAGAGTTGATCCTGCATAAGGACCAGAAGCAACATCAGCCTCAATACCATGATCATATAAACTGACAATGATGTAATGTGTGCCATTGCAATGTCCATTAGTAGCATCTAAATTTCTCAGAAGCATTATGCAGCATTTTTTTTTTTTTCAGTTTGAAAATGTGTGATGGAAACCCTGATGGCGTAAGTTTGTCGATGAACTCGATTGGGTACAGAGTATCATTATTAACTGTATCTGAGCTTCTGTATATTTTTCACTCACCAGGGATGCTGGTCAACAGAAAATCATTCACAAATTGTGCTGCTTCATTTGTTGGAGTAACAATGGTTCTATATACAAGTCACACAGGGTTTGTGAAGTTATTTTTGATGTCAGAACAAACAAAATCACATAGATCTGAAAGAATACCACTTTCAAGGCAAGGGTCAATGGATAGTTTGATTTTGAATTGACCAAGGCTTTCTTCAACAGAAATGTTACCATTTCATGCATCAAGAAGGTAATTGGCAAACTCTCTTTCATCGGAATGACTTTCTGTAAGAAATTGTAGATTGGTTGTCAACTCCACTACTGCCATGTGATCCCAAAGAAAAGATCTCTTCAGTGTTGCATCAACAATTTGTGATCTGGCACCATTATTTTGAAGTAGAATATTCTCCTCTTGAGATATCCTAACCAGTTTGTCATGTGTAGTGGAAACAGAATCATGTCTACGTCTACATGCAGATTCTGGCATCAGATTCAGTTGTTCGTCTTTCTCTATGCCGTTGTGCCTCTGCTGCTAAATTTTCGTTTTCAGTCACACATTATATATAAATGAAAGCTCATTAAAAACTATTTTGTTTAGCGTGCTAGAAATAGTAGCGATCACATGTGGCCATACCAACAAAATCACATCCTTTATCAAAAATATTCATTTTAAAATCACTTAAAAATTATATTATATTTTTAAAATTTTCTTTTTAGCAAAAATATTCATTTAACTCCGGAAACTGATAATATTCTTGAAATTGTGTCTTGCATTAAAGTTATATAGCTGTTATTAAATTATCGTTAATGAAAATAGAGGCGAGCAAGAATGAGAGACTGTTGCAGACAAAATCCTAAAATGTTGCCAGCAACGAATTAATTGTGTTTATTATTAAACGTTAAAATCTACTCTGCAGTGTATGCAATGAATATTTAAATTTATGAAGAATTGAACCAGTGAATACAATAAATATTTAGAATTTATGAAGAATTTGGAGTTTAAAAAATTCAATAAACTTCAGAAATCAAAATTATAGGCAATTTCTTTATAAAAATAATTCCAGATCATGAAGCTTTTATTATTGCTTTCTTTTAGTACTTTTAGTCACCCAGTCACCTACTGTTCTAGCAGACATACTAGCCAAATTGACTACATCCTTGCCAGAAAAAGAGAAATATGGCTGCTTATAAATGCTAAAATCTTCCCAAGTGAAGAATGTACCCCACAACATAGACTGGTAGTTAATGACTTCAGGATCAGGATTAAGTGGATACCCAGAAGACGACCAGCATGGAGGAGAAGGGTCTGGAAGCCTAAAGATCCTGCGAATTGACAGAAATTTAGAGACATAATACTCGAAGCCTTTGACGAAATAGAATGGGATATAGCTTCCCACAATGTAGAACAGAACTGGCAGTTTCTACGCGTCAATCTGCTGAGGGCCACTGAGCAGATCTGTGGATGGAGCAAAGTCCCCTCTGGACCCAAAATAATGTGAGGGTGGAACAATGTTCTTGACAAGGCTATTATAGAAAAGAAACAGGCTTGGAAGGACTGAAAGAACGGTGGTAGCAGGGAATTGTATCAGACTGCCAGAAGGGAAGCTAGGAGACAGGTTTATTTAGCCAGAGGGGAAGCAGATAAGAAAAAATTTGCCAATGTTCTGTGCAGTGAGGACCAAAGACTTCAGGTAATTCAGTTGCAAGACAGTGTGTGAGAGAGAATTGTGATGTTGTAGGAGAGAAATGTGTCCGCATAGATGATGGTTCATTTGCACTAAACGAGGATGCAAAGAGAGAGGTTTGGAGACGCCACTATGAAAGATTGCTCAACAAAAGAAAATGAATGGGAGAAAGAGAGTCTGCTGAATGTTGACCCAACAGAGGGACCAGCTATCCAAGTTGACAGTATCTTGATAGATAAAGCAATTAAAGGTATGAAGACAGGGAAAGCCCCTGGCCCATCAGGAATCACTGCAGACATGCTCAAAATATATAGCCTAGTCACCCATACCGTTGACCAGGTGATACACGAAGGATCATACCCAATGACTGGTGAAGCAGCACTATAGCCAACTGCTACAAAGGAAAAGGTGATACTTTAGATACAAATAATTACAGAGGTGTCAAGTTGTTAGATCAGGTAATGAAGGTCACAGAGAGGGTCATAGCTCAACTAATTGGGGAGAGAGTCAGTTTAGATGAGATGCAGTTTGGGTTCGTGCCAGGGAAAAGCACCAATGATGCTATATTTCTGCTAAGACAGCTGCAGGAGAAATACCTAGCCAAAGTTAAACCTCTGTACCTGGCTTTCATTGACATGGAGAAAGCCTTTGGCAGGGTCCCCCGATCCCTTATCTGATGGTCAATAAGGAAACTAGGGATAGATGAATGGTTAGTGAGAGCTGTGCAAGCCATGTACAGGGATGCTGTCAGTAAGGTGAGGGTTGGCAACAAGTACAGTGAAGAATTCCAGGAAGATGTTGGGATCTACTAAGGTTCAGTTCTCAGACCCCCTCCTATTTATCATAGTCCTCCAGGCAATAACAGGAATTCAAGACAGGATGCCCCTGGGAGCTCCTCTATGCTGACGCCCTTGCTCTAATTGCTGAGTTACGATCAGAACTAGAGGAGAAGTTTCAGATGTGGAAACAAGGATTAGAATCGAAGGGCATTGGAATCAACCTAGCTAAAACCAAAGTTCTAATAAGTAAGAAGGCAGGCAAACCACAAACCCCTTCAGGTAGATGGCTCTGCTTGATCTGTAGAAAAGGCGTAGGTAGAAACACTATAAGATGTACCCAGTTTAAGCTATGGTCACATAAGAGGTGCAGCAATATCAAAAGAAGGCTAGCTAGGAGGATAGCTTTTGTATATGGCAGAGGGTCAGGAGAAATAAACACTGAAAATACGCAGAGAACAACTTCTGGCACATTCCAGGGAGAAAAACTAGAAGTAGTTGATAGCTTCCGTTACCTAGGTGACCAAGTCAGTAGCAGGGGAGGGTGTGCTGAAAGTGTAGCTGCTAGAATAAGAATAGCCTGGGCAAAGTTCAGAGAACTCTTACCTCTGCTGGTAACAAAGGGCCTCTCGCTCAGAGTTAAAGGTACACTGTATGACACATGTGTTCGAACAGCCATGCTACATGGCAATGAAACATGGGCCGCTGAGGACATGCGTAAGCTCGCAAGGAATGAAGCCAGTATGCTCCGATGGATGTGTAATGTCAGTGTGCATACTCGACAGAATGTAAGTACCTTGAGAGAAAGATTGGACCTAAGAAGCATCAGATGTGGTGTGCAAGAGAGACGACTGCGCTGGTATGGCCATGTGGTGAGAATGGATGAAGATAGCTGTGTGAAAAAGTGCCACACCCTAACAGTTGAGGGAACCTGTGGAAGAGGTAGACCCAGGAAGATCTGGGATAAAGTGGTGAAGCACGACCTTCAAACATTAGGCCTCACCAAGGCAATGACTAGTGACCGAGACTTTTGGAAATATGCTGTGCTTAAGAAGACCCGGCAAGCCCAGTGAGACCATAACCTGTGGCCTATGCCAACGGTGTAATCAGCTCACTTATGCATGTCTTTCCTTCATTGGACACTAAACTCTGCTTGCAAAGACCTGTTGAGGCAAGTGAAATCGAAATCAAAATCAAATTCAATGACTGGCATCCATGCCAGTGGAGCGCTAAGAGCACCATCTGAACATGATTGTTGCTAGAGCAGCCAACTGGCTTCTGTGCCAGTGACACGTAAAGAGCACCATTCGTTACCAACGCCGCCTTACTGGTACTTGTGCTGGTGGCATGCAAAAAAAAAACATTTGAGCGAGTTCGTTGCCAGTTACGCAGGACTGGCTCCTGTGCAGGTGGCACGTAAAAGCACCCACTACACTCTCGGAGTGGTTGGCACTAGGAAGGGCATCCAGCTGTAGAAACACTGCCAGATAAAGATTGGAACCTGGTGCAGCCATCTGGTTTGCCAGTTCTCAGTCAAATCGTCAAACCCATGCTAGCATGGAAGCAAACGTTAAACAATGATGATGAGGATGATGATGATTTATTTTATGTGTACGTTTGTCACATATTCTGTCACCTATTTCTCTTTCCTTTTTCTTTCCTTATGTATAGTATCCTTTCTCTCCCTATTTGTTACTTTGATAGCATCCTTAAATAATGCGTTCCTCTCCTCCCTACCCTCTT
Organism: Octopus sinensis; assembly: GCF_006345805.1. NCBI lineage: Eukaryota > Metazoa > Mollusca > Cephalopoda > Octopoda > Octopodidae > Octopus > Octopus sinensis. The sequence goes on along the minus strand of NW_021826210.1, from coordinate 17,237 downwards.
ACTTCCCTCTTTCACTAGCTGTTACAGCTAGGGTTCTTCTTTTCTTTTTCTTTCCCCCTCCCTACGTTTAAGATATACTTCCTATCTCTTGTCTGTTATAACTAACTTGTATATGTATACACCAAGAGATTTTTATGTGCGTGCACGTTTGCAAGCATATATATATATATATATATATATATATATATATATATATATTATATATATATATATATGTATATTTTTGTGTATACATCTTACATATGTCTGTATATGTATGTAAGTATGTGCATGCATGTGTATTTTGATGTATGTATATATATTATAGATGGTCTAATATGCGTATATACTGTTGTAAAATACTTATGTAATGCAGCATGAGAATTTTACTTTTAATTTTAATGTACTGACTTATATAGTTATTTACAATATGTATTTTGAATCTACTCTTTGATTTAAGGCTTTGTTCTATTTTACAATAGGATGAATTTATATTCAAATTCATTTCTTTTGTTCATTGCATGCTTAAGACCATTAATTGAAACAGCCAATGAAACAAATCCAATTTTAAAGGTGTATCCTTTAACTAGTTTTGATTATATTGTTATTTCTGTTTCCATTTTAACAAGATTGTCTGACGAATGAGAACGTGAAACTCTGAGTAACAGATTTTGTATTATTTCTGCTGCTTTAAATAAAGTATATGTAGATATATATATATATATATATGTGTGTGTGTGTGTGTGTGTGTGTATCTATCTATCTATAATATATATATATATATATATATATATATATATATGTATGTATATATATATATATATATGTGTGTGTGTCATCATCATCATCGTTTAATGTCCGCTTTCCATGCTAGCATGGGTTGGACAGTTCAACTGGGGTCTGGGAAGCCAGAAGGCTGCACCAGGCCCAGTCAGATATGGCAGTGTTTCTACAGCTGGATGCCTTCCTAACGCCAACCACTCCGTGAGTGTAGTGGGTGCTTTTTACATGCCACCGGCACAGGTGCCATACGAGGCCGGCAAACGGCCACGATTGGATGGTGCTTTTTACGTGCCACCAGCACGGAGGCCAGACGAGGCTGGCAACGGCCACGATTGGATGGTGCTTTTTATGTGCCACCGGCATGGAGGCCAGTCAGGGCGGTGCTGGCTATGGCCACGTTCGGATGGTTCTCTTACATGCCACCGGCACTGGTATCACAGCTACAAATTCCGTTGATGTTGATCGATTACAATTTTGATTTCGATTTTGATTTTCACTTGCCTCAGCAGGTCTTTACAAGTAGAGTTTTGTGTCCCAAGAAGGAAAGGTATGCATAAGTGGACTGGCTACATCCCCGGTAGAGGACATGGGTTATGGCCTCACTTGTCCTGCCGGGTCTTCTCATGCAAAGCATACTTCCAAAGGTCTCAGTCTGTAGTCATTTCCTCAGTGAGACCTAAAGTTCGAAGGTCGTGCTTCACCACCTCGTCCCAGGTTTTCCACAGGTTCCCTCAACCGCTAGGGTGTATATATGTATATGTGTATATAACCCATGCTAGCATGGAAAACGGACGCTAAACGATGATGATGATGATGATGTATATATGTGTGTGTGTGTGTGTGTGTATGCAATCTTCTCATCAGGGAAAGAAACCAAACACATCAATAAGACATCAACCTTTGACTGCCTTCTTACTTTTCACTTCCACTAAATATATCAACTTCCACGACTTTAAGATTTACTCCTATTTACCTATCGATCTATATCTCTTAACTATTAGCTTTCTGCTAATTTCTTTCTTTCTCCTCCTCCTCTTTCTATAACTTACCTTTGAGGTTATATCTACTAATGATTTTTAAAAAAAAACTTGCTAGCATTCCTTTTATCATAAACGCGGTCAACACCTATTGAAATGTCTTATTGATGTGTTTGGTTTCTTTCTTTCCCTGATGAGAAGATTGTATTGTTTTACACCATTTTATTCCTTCAGGAATAATACCAATGTTTCCTTCAAAACAAATGTCGGAAGCAAAAAGGTTTTAAGAACACTTCCGTTTAACTCCATTTATTTATTTATCTATAGTATACAAAAACAGTTCACCTAATCTTGGAGTTTCCACCTCTATAAGTAGGTTGTTACATCCTTGGTACGTGTGTGAATATTTGCTACCCTGGTAACTATTTATTTATTTCTAAACATTGAAAAAACACACATGCATTTATATATGTGAATATTTATATGAATATATATATATATACATATTTTTTATTTCATCTAGTTTCAGTTCACGAGCTGTGGGAATGCTGGGGCACAGCCATTTGGTGTTGCTACATAATTTTACTTCACAAATGCTTTTTAACTATTGACATTAGGTGCATGAGAGAGTTTGATGCAGCTGCCCTCATCTGCACCTCCTGCCATGAATTTGTTCATCTGGGACACCTGACAGGAAGAGGTCCAGTTTTATTTTGAAGACACCTACATCCACCCCATGCAGGTCCTTCGGGAGGATATTGAAGAGCTGCGGGCCTCTGAAGCCCAGGTTATTGCAGTATCTTGTCCTACATCTTGATGGCAAATTTGGAGTACTTGGCACTATGCAGTGGCACCCAGTTCTAGTATTTGTGTAACTCTCGATGCCAAAGTTTGGGACAAGCCCCTTCAGGATCTTCCAGATGTATATTATGGCAGATCTTTCTCGCCTACGCTCTAAGGAATAGAGTCTCAATCTCTTGAGTCTTTCCCAATAGCTTATATGCTGCATAGAAGCTATCTTCTTCGTGTAGCTTCGTTGGATTGCCTCAAGTTCTGAGATTAATTTTACACTGTTTGGTGACCATAGCTGAGAGCAATAGTCAAAGTGGCTTAGGACAAGTGTCTTCCAGAGGACCATCATGGTTTCCTGGTCTCTTGTTCTAAAAGTTCTCAGAATCCATCTGGTCAGCCGCCTGCATTTCATTGCCAATTTAACAACATGAAAGGTTGCATCATTACTCATGTAAATGCCCAGGTCTCGCACTGATTGTGCCTCTTGGATTGCAATCTCTCCAGGTCCAGTATATTTATTGGGTATTGCATTTAGTTTTGCATGCTGATAGCATAAAGCTTGAAACTTTTCAGCATTGAACTGCATGCTATTCTTTTCAGCCCACTTGTATATTTTGTCCAGCTCACATTGCAGGCGCATAATGTCTTCAGGGTTCTGTATTGCCTGTGTAACTTTTGTATCATCTGCATAACTTGTGATCGTGGCTCTCTGCGTGGCTGAGGGCATGTCTGAGAGGGCCATTATGAACAGTAGTGGTCCCAGAACAGTGCCCTGCGGAACACCGCTCACTATTTGAGTGTCATAGGAGGTGGCCCTATTGGTTACTACCACCTGACTTCTATCCTTCAGAAAGTCATGAAGCCATTCTCCCAATTTTCTAACTATGCCAAGATCACGCAGTTTGTGACATATTCCATGATCGACTTTATCAAAGGCCTTTGCAAAGTCGAGATATATGACTTCCACATTTGAGTGGTTGAGCAGCCGTTTCAGCACCCAGTCATAGTGTTGTAGGAACTGAGTTAAGCAGTTTCTTCCTGGTCGGAAACCATGTTGGGTGTCAGGCAGCAAGTCATTTTCTCCAAGGAAGGTGATCAGTTTCCTTCTGACTATTCGTTCCATGACCTTGCTGCTGTGTGAGGTCAGAGAGATAGGTCTGTAGTTCTTGGCCTCCGCTCTGCTACCTCCTTTATGAATAGGGCATATTTTACCCTCCTTCAGTTTTCTTGCAAGTTTGCCAGTTCCAAGGAAGCTCTGAAAGAGGGACTGCAGTGGTCTTGCTAGGACTAACTTTTAGAAGGATTGCTGAGAATCCATCAGGGCCAGTAGCTGAGTTTGGGTTCATTTCATCTATAGCCCTTATTACATCGTCTTCCTTTATATTGATGTAATCAATCATCATTGCCTCTGTTCTTATATCTGCAGTGGTGAAGAACTCAGTTGGATTGCTGACATGAAAGTGCCCTAGGGGTGAAGTGAAAATGCTTTTGAATCACTCATTTAGTATTTCACATATCCTCATTTGATTTCCTGTAAGTGTACCATCTTTTTCAAGGAGTGGCCCTATCCTACAGTGCACCGTAGCTGTTTCTTGGCAAACTTGTAGAAAGCTCTGGGGTTAGATTTTATATTGTCTATAGCCCAGGCTTCTTTGTCTGCTCTTTCTTTTTCATGAGAGAGTTGCAGACATTTTTCGATTTCCAGCAGTTGTATCTTCAGGCATGACTTTTCACTGCTTTCAATTTGTTTGTTTAGGCGATTTGAAACTTTTGTATACCGTCTCATTAGAATTTTCCTCTCTCTGGGGATTTTATTCTAGTGTACAGTGGCCTTTCTCTCTGGGACACATTTGTAGCATATGGCTTGCAGTACAGACACGTATTGTTGAAGTTTCATGTCGATGTCTGGCGAGGAGAGACATTTAGGCCAGTTTTGTTTGAGGATCTCTTTCTCAATTTGTTTCCAGTTTGCCTTATGGAAGTTCAAGCTGGAAAGATTCTGAGAGTTTCTTGTAGGCTGCATGTCCATACTTTCCTTTGGTCCGTACATGGTCAGCTCTACCATGTTGTAATCCGAGAGTAGTGTCGGTGTCACTTTCACATTATGGATGCGATCCATATTATTTGTGAAGCAGAGATCCAGTATGTTACCTGCCCTGGTTGGTTGGAGTATTATTTACTCCATGTACAGAGTGTTGATGAGGTTCAGGAAGGACCTCGCCTGTCCTCGTTCGCATCGTGTCATTCCTGGGAGAGAAAGGCCTTTGGGCCATCTGACATTGGGCAGATTGAAGTCTCCCATAAGAAGTACACTTATGTGTTGTTCTAATGTGACAAGAACTTCTTGTTTTGTAAGGCAGTCTTCAAACTTGCCTACATGCTATATGGTCATGCTAAAATATGAATGTTTTGAAAGAAACAAATCTTTGATAGATCTTAAAACATTTGGGAATATTTGCATAGACTTACAATTACATGCATATGAAGAAAAAAACAGGGCATACAACAGCATAATAAGAGGTTGGACAATAGATACATTCTGCAGCTTTAGATCGATGCAGTTATTTTTCTCAGTTACCAGGAATTATCATTTTAGGGGTAATTTTGAGTTCAAAAAATCCAATAATTGTGGAAATTATAAAGAACCCTTATATTTAATCAGTAAATATGATGAAAAATTGGCAAGTCAACTTGATACAGTTTCTGTTTTCTCAGGTCTCAAACTGAATTCAAAATGACTTGATTGGTGCAATTCAGAAAGTTATGTTGGATGAAATAGAAAATGAACTGAAGCAGGCAAAATTCATAGCTATCTTTGTTTCAAACCATTCACAACTGTCAACTGTTTTACATTATGTTACAAAATATTTTGTTATTAAAGAACAATTTGTATGTTTTAATTATGTTAGTGCAGATCCTTCAGCTGATGCTTTATCTGAACATATTTTTAAATGAACTGAAACATGGAAGTATGAAAAGAAGTTAATTGCTCAAATCTAGGATGGTACCACTATAATGGCAGAACAATTAAAAGGGTTGCAGTCAAAAGCAAGAGAGAAATATGAATGTGCAATATTCGTTCATTGTTGAGCTCATGTCCTAATATATCTTTTGTTCTGCAATAAATGGATTGGGTACATTTCTTATGAAATTATCTAAAGGACCAATGTGTTAGATAACATAGTTAGAAAAAGATTTCTCAAAGCTACAGGAACTAGATGAAAATACTCCTCATGGCTTGTTCTTACTATAAAATCATCCTTTTTGAAAACATCATTGAAAATCCTGAAGCATGGGATGAGACCATAGTGAATTCCGCTTTGGATACTTACATAATTTAAAAGCTTCCAATTTCTTTTTTTTTTTTAGAACATATTAGTGATGTATTTTCTTTCACTGATATCTTACTTAACATCCTTCAAACTGAAAGTCATAACATAGTATACTGTAAAGAGCAAATAGATAAAACTAGGACTGTGCTTGAAAATAAACTCGATTTTTTAACCTTTTATGATATGTTAGGGGGAAGATATGGAATTGATGCAGCAATCAAATTAAGAGATCCAGAAATAAATCTACTGATCCCCAACAACATCATAGAATATAGCAAAGTTATTGACACAATAGATAATCAATTAAAAACACAATATTCATCCTTAAAAGAGCTTAAATTCATAGAACTTTTCATTTCATCAAGTGAGGAATATCACTATCTCCAGTGGTTACTTTAAAACTTAAAAACCACTTATGGTAGTTTTTTGTTCTTTTTTTTTTTTTACATAATACGATTACAGAGTGAAGTAAATGTTTTGTAGTCTATGCAAGATTTTAAAAAGCAAAGTGTGAGTAATTTACATTTACATCAATGATCTGACTGAAGCCAGAACTCTTAAATCTTTGCAACCTTATTTTGGCAATTGTGACTACAACTGCCTCTGTAGAGTGGGTCTTTTCTACATTGAAAAGAATTAAAACTTACCAAAGAAATACAATACGAGAGAAAAGACTTTCAGGGTTGGCTCTTAGATCAATTGAAAAATATTTACTTCAACAATTGATTAAAACAGATTTCTATGACAATGTAATAAATATATTTGCCCAGTAAGATCAAAGAACTGAATTAATTTATAAATGAGATATGTAAATAATAATATTTTGTACATCTTTTAACAAAATTTTAAACCCATTAAAACAGAGACCATCATTGACATATTGCAAAACTTAATTAAACAATTTTAAAAATGAATCAGCTCAACCAATAAGTATGAGGTTGGGTTGAAAAGTTCATAAGCCTTCTCTGAAGAAGTGATGCTAGAAGTTTTGCATGTATTCATTTCAACTCTACATATTAATAACTGCATTGTTTCCTTTCAGGTAAACTGACATCAGACTTTTCAAAGAAGACTTCAAATGTAACTAGTAGTAACTTCTCTTGAAAATAGATAAAATTTAGCATCATGGTGTTATCACATACCTCCTGAAAAAAGGCTTTACTCCCCAAGAACATTCATGCTGACATGGTTACTACATTACAGGATAATGCTCCAGTTTTATCAACAGTGCAAAAGTGGGAAGCTGAATTTAAGAGAGGAACAGAGTGCTGAAGTTGATCCAAGGTCTGGACATCTGAAAACTGCCACCACTGCGGAAAACATTGGTTGTGTTCATCACATATTGATGGATAACAGGCAACTGACTATTTAGCCCAATGTTATTAGCATATCCTGAGAGAGAGTTGAGAATATTCTGCACAATGAACTTGGCATGACGAAGGATTATGCTTCATGGGTGCCACATCTGACACCTGATCAAAAGCACACCAGGTTAATCACATTATGGGAATATCTGACATTGTTTGAGGCAGATACAGCTAATTTCCTTGAATGTTTCCTAACCTAGGATGTGTGTTGCCTTTATTACTTTGAACAGAAACATGCAGCGGAAACACTCCTCTTCATCTGCTCCAAAGAAGGTAGGGTCGTTTCATCTGCAGGGAAGGTGATGGCCTCAGCTTTTTGGAATGCAAAAAGCACTGAGTTTATTGACTATCTTCAAAATGATTACACTGTCAATGGAGAGTTCTATGCCAACTTGCTAAGGCAGTTATGAAAGGCTATCAAGACCAAACACCCAGAAAAACTGATGAAGGGGGTCTTGTTTCATTAGGACAATGCTTCAGTACACAAGTCCTTGGCTTCAATTGCTGCTGTGCATGACTGGCTTTCTTTTTATACTGACTGACATCACCTTGCAGTCATGGCAGATACTTGTGTCATGCAAATGGTACACTTGCCAGTGTCACATAAAAGCACCCATTACATTCTCAGAGTGGGTGGCATTAGGAAGGGCATACAGCTGTAGAAACCACGCCAAATCAAACTGGAGTCTGGTGCAGCCTTCCAGCTCTGGTCAAACCATCCAACCCATGCCAGCATGAACAAGAGAGAAAAAACAAAGATAGTTTGTGGTCTACCACATACTTGGAATGACAGGAATATTGTATAATTCAGAAAGAGAGAGAGTGTGTGTGTGTGTGATGTAAGTACGGGTAGATTCCAGCTATTTCCTCTTGAAGCACATCTGCTTTTTCCATTATTACAAGCCACTATGTAGTCTCAATTGCCACTGTACATTAATCAAAATACATAATAAAACTGAGAATTATGGAAATATTTTTTGTAGAGTTATTGTATAGCAAAACAGAGAATTGGAAATTTGGGGGGGACTATTTATTCACCATGGAATTACAGAGTTTTACATGTTAGATAGACATGTAACAATTTCCTACTAGACAGACTTCAGACTGAGAAATTATATAATACATATTTTACATTTTGAATGAAGCATTTATACATAGTAAACCCCATCATTTAGCATCTGGTGTCCATGCTGGCATAGGTTAGATGGTTTGGCCAGGGCTGACAAGCTGGAAGGCTGCACTGGACTCCAGTCTGATTTAGCATGGTTTCTACAGCTGGATATCCTTCCTAACTACAACAACTCTGAGAGTGAAATGGGAGCTTTTATATGCCATTTGCATGACACCAGAATCTGCCATGACTGATTTTACTGGTCTTGATGGGTCTTCTTCTCAAGTGCGTCCAAAGGTCTCAGTCATAGCCTCCTTGAAGCCCACCACTTGAAAGGAGCTTTTTATGAGCCACTTTGCCTCAGTGAGGTCCAATGCTCAAAAGGTGCATTTTACATGCCACCAGTACAGGTGCCAGTTATCTGACAGTAGCATCAGCTACGACTATGATTTCACTTGGTTTGACAGGTCTTCTCAAGCACAGCATATCACCAAAGATGTCAGTCATTAGTCATTGCCTCTGTGAGGCCCAAAGTTTGAAGATCATGCTTCACCACCTTGTCCTATGTCTTCTTGGGTCTACCTCTACCACAGGTGCCCAATGCAGTTAGAGATTGGCACTTCTTTACACAGCTTACTTCAGCTATATGTATCACATGACCATACCAGTGCAGTCATCTCTCTTGCACACCACATCTGATGCCTCTTATGCCCAAATTTTCTCACAAGATGCTTCACTGTGTTGAACATGCACACTGACATTGCACATCCAGCAAAGCATACTGGCTTTATTTCTATCAAGCCTGCGCATGTTCTCAGCTGCCAAAGCCCATGTTTCACTGCTGTATTGTATAGCTGTTCGCACACAGGGAGAGGCCCTCTGTTGCCAGCAGAGGTAGGAGCTCTCTGAACTTTGCTCAGCCTAATCTTATTCTCACAGATATGCTCTTGGAGCCTCTGCAACTAACTTGGTTACTTAAATAATGGAAGCTATCTACTACCTCTAGCTTACCCCCCCCCCTATTGATGGAGTCTACGCACATACACACAAACATCAGGGTCCCAGCTGATATGATTATCGGAACAGCTTGCTCATGAAATTAACATGCAAGTGGCTAAGCAATCAACAGACACATGTTTTTGCTAGCTTAGTGGACTGGAGCAATTTGAGTCTTGCTCAAGGACACAACATGTCACCAGGAATTGAACTCACAACCTTAGAATCATGAGTCGAATGCCCTAACCACTAAGCCATGCACATTCACTATATATATATATATATATATATATATATATATATATATATATATACACACACACACACAAATACACTATATATGTACATATACAATGATCTACAATAAATTTTTTTAGTCACCTTGAATTTTTAAGATTTCATAATTTGTCACCTGTTTCTTGCATTTTATATTGAATTTTTCTCTCATCCTTTGCACAGCAATAGATTTTTCAAATGATATTTGATTAATGAAAGTGAACGTAAGTGCAAATGGGGGCAAAACAAGGGATGACATGAGTGCAGAAAGTTGAACAGAGAAATAGTAAGGCATTTTATGGTAAATCATCAGACTGTTAATATTGGGTTGAGTCATAAATAGTTTCCATTTTTTGGAAGTAAATTGTAATGATACATTTCAAACTTCATGTTTAAAATTGAAATAGAAACTACTGTTTTTAAAAAACCTTCATCTATCAATTCGTATTTTAGCAGTGAAGGTGTGCACATCATAGGTTAATATTAAATTTCACTCTCCTAAAATGGATGAACTGGAAGTGCCTATTCAACAAGTGGTGTTGTGAATGTTTAAGAATGGAAAAATGCCACCGAAACAGCTAAGAAAATATACAGTGTTTATGGCCAAGGTGTCATTACTGACCAGCATGTGCAAAATTGCTTTTCAAAGTTTCATTCCAAGGATTTGTCATCAGACTTCAATCATGATGCTTTAAGAGAATCAGTGGAATTTAATCCTTGTAAAAGTACTTGGGAATTAGCAGTTGACCTCAAACACATCCCAATCCACCATCTCAACACATCCCACTTCACTTTGAAAAGATAGGAAAAGTCAGCAAGCTGGGTGATTGAGTTCCCCATATTCTTAGTGAGTAGAGTAGGTAAGATCAAATGTCCATAGAGACAAGTCTTCTTTCAAGGTAGAAAAATAACCCCTTTCTCAATAATATTATTAGAGGTAATGGAAAATGGGTCTTTTAAGACAATGTTCAAATCAAAAGGCAGTGGACTGACAAGGATAAACCTCTGCAACTTATCTCAAAGGCTGAGCTCTATGGAAGGAAGGTTATGCTGTGTGTATGGTGGAATCACCACAGTATTATTCATTTTGAGTTTTTAAACCACAATCAAACACTAAAGCCAACATATACTCTCAACAGCGGCAACATGTGCATGAAAATATTTTAAGAAAATGCCTTGCACTCATCAAGAGGAGAAACTGTGTGCTTCTCCATGATAATACAATACCATATTCAGTAAGGATCATACAGGATAAAATATTGGATTTAGACTGGTGTGTTCTACCCCATCCACTATATTCACTGGACTTTGCACCAACTCATTTCCATCTTCTTTGCTCTCTACAAAATGCTCTGATGGGGAAAAAGTTTTCTCAAGAAAATCAGGTGAAAACATGTGGAAAGCTTCTTCATGTCAAGGCCAGCTGAATTTTACTCAAAAGGAATAAAAAAGCTACCTGATAAATGGCAAGAGGTCAGTCAAAATAATGGTAGCTATACTGATTTAATTGAAAAGGATTCTTTGTAAAAAAATTTTTATTTGTAAAATTAGCCATATCATCCCAGATCTAATAGACAAGCAAAATGCTTTGTTGATATGTTCAAGAAAGCCCTAAGGAAGTCAAATAAGAAAGTTATGGATGAGGTAGCTCTACAACAATTCTTAAGAGTATACCATGTGACACCAAATCCAAACACACCAGTGGAGCTGATGTTTGTGAGGAAAATAAAATTAGTCTCCGACAAATTGCTACCAGGAAGGTTGTTTATGAGGGTATATGAGAACAGAAAACAAATTTGGGAAGATGGCATGATTACCAAACCTATAGGAAAAATGCTATACTTGATAAAAAGTAGAAAAGGCATATACAAGAGACAAATGAATCAACTGAAAAAAAGATTCATTGAGAGTGAACCCAAGAGAATGGAAGAACCAATGGAACGGTTATATGATACTTTTCAAGTACCAATGCCACTACTGATTGAAGCCAGGTGCACAAGCATAAGAAAAAGAAAATGTTCAGAGTTCCTGGAAGTGAATTCCAAATGGAAAATATGTTAAATGTGTAAAAAAAAAAATCTCAAAAAAGGGAGATGGAGTGATATAAAAATATTGCTATTAAAATAAAATGATGCACCCTAAAAGAAAAAATTAAAAGGGGAATAATAATGGGACACCCATCCCACGTAACGAGTGGTATGTGCTAGTCACTATAAATAAGGTGGTGTCAGTCACCTTATTACCATAGCCTCCATTCACCCCTAAGAAACCACCTGGATGTTGCCTGACATATCCATTAAAGTCACCAGCCATGAAGACAAGCTCACTGTCATTTGTTGATGAGGGAGTCAACAACGGAGTGTCTTAAAATTGATCTTTCTTTTCATCTGGCAGTCCTGGTTGAGGAGCATAGAAAGAATAATAGTTGCTGCTCTACTTTGCAAAACAAGTCTAATGTATCCTATTACATTCTCTAACTTCCTCAATTTCCTCCTTAGCCTATTTCTTAGTAAGAAGTATGCCCACACCACCAACCCATCACTATTACCCACCCAGAAGACTTTATACTTATGTTCTTTACCTGTGAGAAACCTGGCAGAAGCTCTCCTCCACCTTACTTCTTGAATGCAATTCACACCTACATGCATGTTGAAGATCTCACTAGACCTACCTTTCAATATGCCTACATTGAGTGTTTTAACTCTAAGAGTGAGGAAAGGAACAGAGGGATAGAGAAGAGCGTTCTGCATCTGAGAAGAAGGTTTGCATGGAAGTTTGTTTGCCAAACATCTGATATAAGTTCATATAAGTTTCATATAGGTTATCCTGCACTTAATTTAGAGTCATACAGTCACTTCAAACTTGTCATGTCTACCAGAAGAGAGTGTGGTATACACAATTACTTATACAAAGATAAAATAGATGAAATAACACCAATAATTAACCCCACTTACCACATCTACCAGATAAGATAGATATATAGATAGATAAAATAGAGCCAATAACTAGCCCTTGTCATATTTTCAATGCTAGTAAGCTAGCAATGCTGTTTTTATGTAATAATAGTAGTGTCACTGATAGTGGTCAGATCTTTGAAGGAGGGAGGGGAAAGTGGAAGGGTGCTTTTTATACAGATTTCTAGTATAGAAGGATGGTTCAAAGAGAAAGAATTCCAGTCGAGGTGGTGGTTCCCACTGTGAACTACCAAAGCAGAAAGTTTGAATCTTCTGAAAATGAAACTTCTAAAACATGAGACAAACATCTAACAAAATAGTATGAGAGGGCAGGATATATATATATATTATATATATATATATATATACATATATCAAATTAAGGTGGATAGCATGGCTGAAAAGAATAACATGACACCACAAGTAAAGCTAGGGAAAAAAGCGAGAATTCGGCTTATCTGAACCTTGTTCCATTAATGGAAGTCATTTAATGATTAGACAATCTCATGTGTGTTAAGCAAGGTAAATGTTATATTGTCAATGATTATATATGATGTGTGTGTGTATGTGTAACAATATATCACAGTACCAAATATAACCATATAACAATAGACAATGTAGCAAGAGTTGGTTGTCTTATTATAACCATTTGCACAATAACACTCCAACGTAGAATCAATAACATTCTCACTGATTGACCTCAACTGTCTACTGGCTGATTTATTTTTAGACTCATCCAGTCCACTGACAGTCACATGCGGAGGGTGTCAGTTCACTCCACAACATCTCTCCTTTTAAACTATACAATTCTTGGAGAGTGTGGGTGTATACATTTATTTATTTTTAAAATTTCCCTCGTCTCTCCTCCTATTCTGTTTAATCCATTCTCAGAGAATGGATTAAAATAAAAATAATTACAAACAAGTGAAGAAAGAATATATTGTGCATGTGTTTATTTGGCAAGAAAAAAAAAATGACCAACCCAAAATATAACAATATCTGATTTCACATCACAAATCTTGCAAAACAAATACATAAAAAATGTTAATAAATTTATATTTTGTTGCATTTACTTTGTACTTGTCATTAGATTAGCTTTGAGACAAAGATTATACAATAAATTTGGTTAGGAACCATTTGTTGCACAGTGTTCCAAAACTCACATTAATAGGTCAACAAATAAATAAGGTTTTATGAAACCAATCTAAATTCACAATTATTTTACAATTTAATTGAAACACATAAGGTGTGTATTTTGGTTAGAAAAATAGTAATGAAATGGTTAAGCAACAGATGAATACCTGAAGAAGTCTAAGAAGACTTTCTCAAAACCTTTAACAGTAACAAAGCTGGTGGCTCATTAATCTCAATATAATACCAACTATGATCTAGAAAATTGCAAGCAATGTACTTTGTTATTAACTACACTAATTTCTTGACAAGGTCTACATAAATGAAGATGTATCAAAAGAATTTAGAGACACAGTAATCATTACCATTTACAAAAGGAAAGCAATTAACCCAAACACAAACTACTGAAGAACTTGCTTGTTGACAACAAAGGGCCAGATCTTCACCTGCTGCATCATGAACAATTGGCTCAAGTTGACTTTAGGGCATTGCATAGAAAAGCCAACATAATTTTCACTGTGTATCAACTACAAGAAAAAATGGAGACCATCACAGCACATGGACATAGTTTTTATTGATCCAACCAAAAACCAAGAACTCTAATGGGATGTCTTATCTATTATCTATGGATGTCTTGTAAAGTAAATTTAAATCCTAGTATTCCTACATGTAAACATATCTGCTACAGTTAGTCAACAACAACTGTGAATTGTTTCAAGTCAAATCAGGAGTATTGCAAAGATTTATACTGTTCAACAATTTCACTGTGACAATCATCAACATCTAGGCTGCTAACACCCAAAATTGAAATTGCCTATATCCATTCCAAAAATAGATATCTAGAAGCTAAAAGGAGATAAAAAGAGTAGTCACTTTCTCAGAAGAACATCAGCAACAGCTCCTAGTTATCTTCACCAGAGTATACAAGAAATTTGGACATACAATAAACTCCAAGAAGACTCAAACCATCTTGTTAAAACAACCCTTGAAAATATCGATCACGTTCCATATATTGGAAGTCACTTCTTCAACGTGAATTTTAATGACAAAAACCACTTTCTTAATTGTGCAGGAACAGCTTTTGGATGTCTTCAAACAAAAGACATACATAATAGTTAAACCTGAATAGATACCAAAATGTTAGAGTACAGACTGATTGTAATTTCAATGTTTCTGTATCAATAGGAAACTTGAACAATATACCAACAATATCTGAAAGCAACTTAAAATGTTCCATCAACACTAAAACCAATGTCAGTGTGCTGAAGGCAGCAAAATCAACACATATTGAAAATTTCTTGTCAAGAACAAACTCAGATGGAGTAATCATGTTTTGATGAAAAATGAACATCTGCTAAAGCAAAACTTATATACTCAGGCAAATCTAACACAGACAGTTAACAGAGATTCAATGTCCATGAGAGGAAACTCTGGCAAACCATAATTCAAGATAGAACACTTTTTTAAAATAAATAGATGCACAGAATTAGAAAAGAAAATAGAAAAGGCAACAGTAATAAGACATCTGGAACTACATCTTGGGAGTGCAAGAGAACTTTTGAAGCAAAGATTGGACACATAAGCCACTTGAGAAAGTCCATGAACAGAGCATCAGTATTACAATTACAACTATCATCCTTGACCTGGAGGAAAAGTCAGAATGACAATTTATGATAGCTGAAACATAAGTAGTTTGCTCAAATTTATAATCAAAATGTATTCCATGTTACTTAAACAACTGCTAACTAAAATATATATTCAAACAACCATACTGAAGCAAAAGAATAGATTACATAATAAGCCATTCATATCATGAAAGGAACATAAAGGAGAATTCACTTAATAGTAATGGAACATTTTGACCACTTCTCTACATTGTTTCATAATATAACTGTCAGAGAAGTGTGTAAACAGTTAAATAATACCTTGAGAGCATAATATCAAATTATTGGATTGTCAGGTATAATCATTTGTTTCTTTCCAATGTTATTTGAATTAACACAAAAAAATGGTTTTCTCTATGTTTTATGTGGGGCTTTTTAGCTCCCTTCTTCCTCTTGAACTTTTGTTTATCAGTTTGGAATTTTACCTCTTTTCAGACATATGACAATGGAGTGCCAAGTAGAAAAAAAATTAAGGTTTTTGGCATTGCTTCTCTTTGCTTTTGATCAAGGTACCAAAGCCACTAGAGACATTTGTACTGTGTATGGAGAAGGTACTATTAGTGAACAAACTGCAGAGAATGGTTTTTCATTCTTCAAGGAGGGGAAATTCAACCCGTCAGAGTCTCAATGTTCCAGTCAACCTTTTCACTTCAATGTGGATTGATTAAACAATTTCATCTTTGAAGATCCATGACAATCCACAAGGAAATTGACCCAGCAGATGGGATGCTCTCATGATAACATCACCTGTCACCTTCACTCAAGGAGTAAGATCCCAAAGCTAGGTGGATGAGGAGCCACACTCTCTGAGAAAGAGAAATAAAATCCAGTGCACCTTTATCACTACCAGGTAGTTTGTTCAACATAGGCTACTTGTAGACAGAGATTTCTTAACAACATCATCGCAGTGATGAAAAATGGTGTCTTCACATCAATAGAGGAAAGAACAGTTGAGATCCAACAAGCAGTACCTCAAGCCAAGTCAGAGCTGCAATCACACAAGATGGGATTTCGAAGGGCTAATCCATTACAAAATGCTTGAAAACAACCAAATGGTCAATGCAGAGCTCAATAAGGCAATCCAACAGAAATGACCCAATCAGCGACTTTAAATGCTTCTTCAACATTGGTAGCTTCCACATCACTAATATTATTCAAAAGCTCTGTTAGGAAGTTCTACTGCACCCACCATATACAACCTGTTAAAATACCTCTAGGTTTTCACTTTTTCAGTGACTCTCCAACAGTCTGTGAAATACAAATAAGACAATAATTCATTTTTAAATGCAGAGACGCTGTTAGAACAACAGAAACATTGGGTAAATTATCCTTACAAAATGGAAAAATTTGTCAACAAACAGTCAAGGGACCCATGGCTGTTTACTATTTTATTCTTTTACTCGTTTGATTACTTTTCACTCATTTGATTGCAGCTATGCTGGAGCACCACCTTTAGTCGAACAAATCAGCCCCAAGACTTATTTTTTGTAAGCCTAGTACTTATTTTATCAATCTCTTTCGCCAGACTGCTAAGTAACAGGGATGTAAACACACTAACATCAGTTGTCCAGTGATGGTTAGGGGACAAACACAGACACACAAAAATATTATATTATATATATATATATATATATATATATATATATATATATATATATATGATGAGCTTCTTTCAGTTCCATCGACCAAATCCACTCCAAAAATTTGGTGGCCCAAGGCTTATAGTAGAAAACACTTGTCCAACGGTACCATGCAGTGGGAGACTGAACCTGGAACCATGTGGTTGGTAAGCAAGCTACTTACTACACAGCCACTACAACAAATTTTTCCACTTTGTAAGAGAAACTTACCCCATGTTTCTGCTGTTCTAACAAT
>NW_021826209.1:37500-41102 GCF_006345805.1 Octopus sinensis | reverse complement strand
CGTTTTAAAGGGCGTTGTTAAGTTCAGAACAATATATACCCCGGGTACCCTTGTCAATCACTTCATAACAACAGCAGCTCGGATTTAAAGGTCGCAGTAATAACTAATAATTAATAACGACGACGACGACGACGAGATAATGATGATGATGATGATGATGATGATGATGATAATGACGATGACGATGACAACGACGACGACAACGATAAGGCTGACATGTTTGTGTGTGTGTAAGTATATATATATATGTGTGTGTGTGTGTGTGTATATATATATATATATATATGTGTGTGTGTGTGTGTGTGTTATATTATATATATATATATAGCTCAGTGGTTAGAGCGTCGGGCTCGCACTCGATTCTCGGTCAGGGCTGTTTGTTGTGTTTGTTCTTGAACAAGACTCTTTACTTCACGTTGCTCCAGTTCACTCAGCTGTAGAAATGAGTTGCGACGTCACTGGTGCCAAGCTGTATCGGCCCCTTTGCTTTTCCCTTGGAGGCTGGTATGCATGGGTGACTTCTGGTCTTACACAAACAACCTTGCCCGAACTTGTGCCTCGGAGGGGAACTTTCTTGGTGCAATCCCATGGTCATTCATAACCGAAAGGGGTCTTTATCATTATAGATATACATATATAAATATACAGTTGTGTGTGTGTAATTATATATATGGAAATGTATATATGCATATATGTGTGCATATACAATATATATGCGTATATATCAGGTCATCCCATAAGTTCTGTTCGAATTTTGAATAAAGAAAACAAGTGATCAAATGTTATATTTAATTGAAATTTAATCATCAATGTACTTTCCCTGATTATCTATGACTTCCTTCCATCTATTTATAAGCTTTTTAAT
Organism: Octopus sinensis; assembly: GCF_006345805.1. Taxonomy (NCBI): domain Eukaryota; kingdom Metazoa; phylum Mollusca; class Cephalopoda; order Octopoda; family Octopodidae; genus Octopus; species Octopus sinensis. The sequence goes on along the minus strand of NW_021826209.1, from coordinate 40,237 downwards.
CCCATCAATGTAAAACTCTTTTGGTTTCAAAGCGAAGAACTCTGAAATGTCAGTTTTCGACCTCGTAGCTTGCGAAAGTTATGTCCACCAAATGATTCTGTAAACTACGAAACAAATGGTAGTCTGAAGGAGCAAGATCGGGAGAATAAGGTGGATGAGGAATTTTTTCCCAACCAAGCCCTTCGATCTTCTGTGATGTGATCTTTGAAATATGGGGTCGCGCATTGTCCTGATGAAACATCACTCCTTTTCAATTCACTAAAGCGGGTCTTTTTTTCTTCAAAGCTTGGTTCAAACGCTTTAATTGCTGACAGTAGACTTGAGCATTGATTGTTGCATTAGGTGGTGGTAACAATTCAAAGTGAATTACTCCTTTGCAATCCCACCAGATAGAGAGAAGTACCTTTTTCCCATGAAGTTCCTTTCTCGGTTGTGGTTGAGCTTTTTCCTTTTTACCAAGCCACTGTTTACGACGTTTAACATTTCGATAGAAGATCCATTTTTCGTCACCAGTCACAAGTCTATCAAAAAAAGGGTGAAATGAGTTCGTGAGAATGGAGGGAAGAGCAAATGTCAACTCGGGATTTGTGGCTGCTTTCGGACAATTCATGAGGCACCCATTTTCCAAGTTTAGGAACCTTTCCGAGTTGTTGAAGATGACGATGAACAGTTCTATGGTTTGAACTAAACTTTATTGCTAATTCTTCAACTGATAATGCAGGATTTTCTTCAAGTAATTCCTCAAAGAGCTTATCTTCAAACTCAACTGGACATCTTATTCAAGGCTGAAATCTCCACTTCTGAATTTTGCGAACCATCTTGTGCAAGTTCTTTCATTCAAGCATTCTTTCCCATAAACTGAGTGTATGTTTCGAGTCGCTTTGGCTGCAGAGTTTCCTTTTTTGTACTCATAAAGCATTATGTACCTCAAATGCTCTTTGGATACTTCCATGTTAGAAAGGGTTTTAATCAAAGAAATTTTAATTCTATTATTCTGTAAAATATATTTAATCAGCTTAAATGTACACAAATGCATAAAAATAATTTTAAATTCATTGGGCATTCTAAAATACTATTAAATTTCATTCAGTTTAAAAAGGTAAAATCGGACAGAACTTATGGGATGACCTGATATATAGTATATTATATATATATATATATATATATATATATATATATATATTATATATATATATATATACAATACAGATAAAGGGTGAAATATAATTAATTTTAATAAAATCAATAAATTTCACCTCGTAGTATTTCGGTATGAAAAGGACCATATTCGGTAAAAATTTATATAATTATAATAGGGGTTTTTTGCAACAAGTTGCTTAAACCACATACCGAAAATATATTTCTAATATTTTCAGTATGCAACTTGTTGCAAAAAACCCCTATTATAATTGTGCCTTAATACACTCACCGGTAAAATTTCCATTTTTTTTTCTTATTTTTATTGTCCTAACATTTTCGTTGCGTCTTGCAACCTTTTCAATAGTTTTGACTCATTGTTGGATGCTTGGAAATTGTGTGCTAAAGAAGGAGAGTCAAAACTATTGAAAAGGTTGCAAGACGCGACGAAAATTTTAGGACAATAAAAATAAGAAAAAAGTGGAAATTTTACCGGTGAGTGTGTTATATTATAAGGCACTAAAAGAAAATGACTCTCCCCAGACACAACAGAATATGCTTCAACACACGAACTCGTATAAAGAATCTTACAAACCAAATCCATTATATATATAATAGAAATATTAAAATTACTAAGTCTCTCTAAAGGAGATTACGGCAGCGTTACTGGAAATGAATAGTTATCGCCATACTAATATGGCAGTCTTATAAATATAAGACTAAAGCTGTCGCTGATTAGCTCCATGAGGCCATCGCCTTAAGCTAGCTATTTGACACACAAACTGCGTCCATTATAAACCTTCGAACAAGGGAGGTCAGCCGCTTCATATATATTCGTATAAGCAATATATTTAGTATATTTATGTTGACTCTGTTAATGGAAACACATCGAACCGAGCTTCAAATGACGTCAGTGAACTACCAGACTTAGTGGTTAGGCATAATTACGCCCCCTCAATAATTTTTTGTTATTTGCAGCAAGGCTGGAATGTGTGTTCCTATAAACAGGAAACATTGTATATATACATCCACTATGTGGACGCCCTTACGCTAAAAAGAGATCCGCGTGAGTCTCAACCACTAAGAGACTCACGCGGATCTCTTTTTAGCTTAAGGGCATCCACATAGTGGATTCTCTCTCATAGTTATGTATTAATAATATTTATTGAATCTCAGTTTTTTATGCGCTAAACCATTGGTGTTAAATTGGTGTTATTAAATTAATATCCAATTTTTCGCCCTCACTTTGACTATATATATATTATTATATTATATTATATATTATATATATATATATATATATATTATATATATATATATATATATATATATATATATTATTATATATATATACATCTTTTAATTAAGGGCTAAAGAAGAAATTTCTAAAGCCAATATACTGATTATCCACTTATAATCCACTTGCTACAGGAAAAATTGAACTGAAAATCGGGCAACTAACCGTTAGAAAATTTAAATTTTGTTATCTCTATATTGAATCAATTTCGGAATTAATCCTATAAGGGATACATTCTTCGTCAGTAGAGCTTACGAGGGAATATAAATAAAATACTCACATGCGTTTATGGAAAAAGCAGAA
>NW_021826209.1:25000-32500 GCF_006345805.1 Octopus sinensis | reverse complement strand
TATATATATATATATATATATATATATATATGCATACAGAACGGGAGAGAGAGAGTGATAGATAGATAGATAGATAGATCGATAGATAGATAGATAGATAGATAGATAGATGAGATAGATGCATATCCATAACTATATACGTGCACAATCAAAACACACACACACACCTACACACACTTATGCGTACACACCATTGTCTTAGCATGCGGACGATAACGGATACTTGCTGCCGATGACTCACGAACCGGCAGAAGTTCCGGATCTGGTAATTCCACCACCGCTTTCCGTTTGCAACTGATATTTCCGAGAATCTTCTTTTTATCACTGCACGTTCATCTCACTCTCTCTCTCTCTCTCTCTCTCTCTCTCTCTCTCTCTCTCTATATATATATATATATATATATATATATATATATATATATATATATATATTATAATATATATATTTAGTATCTATATATATATATATATGATATGGATGGATAGATAATATATACGGATTTCAATATAAATATAATATAGATATATGTATGTTTATATGTGTATGTACGAGGGGCGTTCAATAAGTAATGACTCTGACCCACTTGCAGTTGTTTGATCTAGCTGCAATTATTCATATCTCTATAGATTAAGTGGCAAATTGCAGCTCTGAACTAATTGTGGTTTCTGATATACAGGTGTTTGAACTGAGTCAAGTGTGAAATGGAGCCTGTTGAGTGTCGAGCAGTGATCCGGTTTTTGTATTTGAAAGGACGCACACTACGGGAGACTTTTGATGAAATGAAAGTAACTTATGGTGATGATGCCCCATCATATGACCTTGTAAAACGCTGGCATCGTGAATTCAAACATGGTTGGAACTCTGTGGAAACAGCTCCCAGATCTGGTCGCCCTCCTTCTGCCATTGATGAGGCATCTGTCCGTCAAGTTGAAGCTGCCATTTTGGAAGATCGACGCATAACTATTCGCCAAATAGCCCATGAGGTCAAGTTTAGTACCGGGTCTGTGAAAACTATCATTCATGACCATTTGCATATGCAAAAGGTGTCTGCCAGATGGATTCCCAGGTTGCTCACACCTTTCCAGAAGCAAGAACGCGTCGAGTGCTCGAGGATGAATTTGGAGATGTGCCAAGAAATGAGTCAAAATTTTTCAAAAGACTGATTACACAGGATGAAATCTGGGTCCATCACTATGATCCAGAGACCAAAGCCCAGTCATGCAGTGGAGCACCGTGACTCACCTCCTCCAAAGAAGGCAAGGGTGCAGCCCTCCACTGGCAAGGTCATGCTCACAGTCTTCGGGACCAGGACGGAGTAGTGATGACAGATTTCCTGGCAAAGGTACCACAATTACAGGAGCCTTTTATGCTTCACTTTTGAGGAAATTAAGAGAAGCTATCAAAATCAAGAGGTGGAGCAAGATCAGCAAAGGCATCCTCCTCCTGCAGGACAACGCTCCGGTCTACAACTCGCGTGTCGCCAGATCAGAAGCACAGGCGTGCGGCTATGAACTCCTCCCCCATCCCCCTACTCTCCTGACTTGCACCCTCTGATTTCCACCTCTTCCCAGCCATGAAGTTGTTTTTGAAAGGAAAGCGTTTCCCAGATGATGCAGCCTTAATTTCTGAAGTCACGTCGTGGTTGGAGGACCAAGCTGGGGTCTTCTACAAAAACGGTCTCCAAGAGTTGCATCAAACGATAGGAGAAATGTGTAACTCTGAGTGGTTCCTATGTAGAAAAAGACTAATAACTGTGCCAAGTTTCGTTGCTCTACTGCTATGGGAAGTGGGTCAGGGGCATTACTTATTGAACGCCCCTCGTATATATTATACATACATATATATATTACATACATACACACCACACACACACACACACATACACACACCACACACACAGAGATATATAGATTATATATATATATATATATATATATATATATATATATATATATTATAATATATATATTATATGATACAGAGCGAGATAGATAGAGAGAGTGAGAGATAGATTAGATAGATAGATAGATAGATAGATAGATAGATAGATAGGATAGATAGATAGATAGATAGATAGATAGATAGATAGATAGATAGATGCATACCCATAACTATACACGTGCACACTCAAAACACACGCACACACCTACACACACTTATGCATACAGACCATTGCCTCAGCATGCGGACGATAACGGATACTTGCTGCCGATGACTCACGAACCGGCAGAAGTCCCGGATCTGGTAATTCCACCACCGCTTTCCGATTGCAACTGATATTTCCGAGAATCTTTTTTTAGCACAGCACGTTCATGCAATATGCTTTATCAAGACCTCAAAACCGCAATGGTGTGGTTTTCTTAGAGTATTTCCACATTAAGTACGATATACACGATGCTGTTCTGTACTGGCACTGTGTGCGTGTTATCCCGCCCACCATGCATGTTTTGTTAAAACGTAAATGTTTGTGTAAGCGCCAATACGGAACTAGAAATAAGGCACCGTCGGAAACTCGGTTATTCTGCGAGGGAGTGCTGAAGAGTTCCTGATACATACATGCATGCATACATACATACATACATACATAAATACATACATACATGCATGCATGCATGCATACATACATACATACATACATACATGCATGCATGCATACATACATACATAAATACATACATACATGCATGCATACATACATACATACATACATACATACATACATACTTACATACATACATACATACATACTTACATACATACATACATACATACAAGCAAGCAAGCATACATACATACATACATATGCATGTATACACACATATATTCATACATGCATGTGTCTATATTATATATATATATATATTATATATATATATATATATTCTTTTACTCTTTTACTTGTTTCAGTCATTTGACTGCGGCCATGCTGGAGCACCACCTTTAGTCGAGCAATTCGACCCCGGGACTTATTCTTTGTAAGCACAGTACTTATTCTATCGGTCCCTTTTGCCGAACCGCTAAGTTACGGGGACGTAAACACACCAGACACACAAACACACACATATATATATATATATACATATATACGACAGGCTCCTTTCAGTTTCCGTCTACCAAATCCACTCACAAGGCATTGGTCGGCCCGGGGCTATAGCAGAAGACACTTGCCCAAGATGTCACGCAGTGGGACTGAACCCGCGACCACGTGGTTGGTTAGCAAGCTACTTACCACACAGCCACTCCTGCGCCTATAATATATATATATATATGATCACCTTGACCGACCAGTCCGTCAGGCGTCCATTTGACACCGCTGGTCACAGCACGCTGTCCACTCCTCTCTGGATCGCGCCTTTCTCATCCCCGTGATCCCAATCGTCCTCCTGAAATCGTAACTCCACCGTGTGGGAAGATGTATATATATATATATAGATATCTATATATATATATATATATATAATATATATATATATATATATATATAATATACATTGGGTTGATGCATAATTATTGCGGCTTTTTTTCGACAAATCTTATTCAAGAAACAATAACAATATTTCACAAAACATCTTTCAATGACTGTCTGCCCGTCTGCCAAGCAAACGGGATGCAGGAATTGTAGTAGATGGCGAATATAAAAAAATAGATAAATGCGCCTTTTAAGACCTAGCCAGGTTCATGGGCCCGGTTTCCCGGCTTCTATGGCGTATGAGTTCCCCAGCTGGACGGGACGCCAGTCGATTGCAACGTTACTCATTTTTGCCAGCTGAGTGGACTGGAGCAACGTGAAATGAAGTGTTTTGCTCAAGAACACAACGCGTCGCCCGGTCCAGGAATCGAAACCACAATCTTACGATCATGGTGCTGACACCCTAACCACTAAGCCACGCGCCTCTACAGATGGCGAACGTGCTCCGGAATGATCATTTTAAAATGTTTTTGTTACATGTTGCTATTGTTTTTGTTGAATAAAATTTGTTGGGGAAAAAAAAACCGCAATAATTAATTATACACCAACCCAATTTATATATTCAAGATTTTGATGATGTGGTTACATATTTTTAGAATCACCCCCACTGCCCCCACACACACACCCGCACACACGCGCGCGCGCGCACATATACGAGGTGGGTGGCTGAAAAGTTCGTGGCTTTGGGTAAAAGAAAATACAGGAGAATCAGTTAATGATTTTATTCACCATATTCCACTTTCAGATTTACATACGTATTGCAGTGGTCCTTCAGTTTTTCTAAGCCCTGTAAAAGAACTGGGAAGGTTGAGCCTCCAGCCAGGCCATTTGAGATACCCTTAAAGCCAGGAACTTTTCAGCACTCCCTCCTATATATATATGTTTATCAGCATATATATATATATTTCTTTACTACCCACAAGGGGCTAAACACAGAGGGGGACAAACAATGATAGACAAAGGGATTAAGTCGATTACATCGACTCCAGTGCATAACTGGTACTTAATTTATCGACCCCGAAAGGATGAAAGGCAAAGTCGACCTCGGCGGAATTTGAACTCAGAACGAAACGGCAGACGAAATACGGCTACGCATTTCGCCCGGCGTGCTAACATTTCTGCCAGCTCACCGCCTTATCAGCATATATATACACACACACACAGACACATGAGGGGTGCTGAAAAATTCCTGGCTTTCACTAAAAGAAAATAGAGGAGGATCAGTTAATTATGATTTTATTCAACATATTCCCCTCTCAGATTCACACACTTATTGCAGTAGTCCTTCAGTTTTTATAAGCCCTGTAAAAGAAGAACTCAGAAATTTGGGCCTTCAGCCAGGCCTTTTCCGATTTCCTTAAAGCCAGGAACATCTTGTATTTTCAGCATAGGACAAAATGCCTACAGGTATTTCTTGTGACTCGTTACGTTCTGAGTTCAAATCCACTAGCGTTCAACTAAGATTTTTATCCTTCCTAAATAAATGAAATAAAATATCAGTCCAATACTAGGCTAATCCCTTTCACTGCAAATTTCTGGTTCTTTGCCTACAACAATTATATCTAACTCTATGTATTGCAGGCCATTTCTCTCGTTTGTATTTAGAAGGAAAGGCGTGGGTGTGTGGTAAGATGCTTGCTTTCCGACCGCATTGTTTCGGGTTCAGTCCCACTGCGTGGCACCTTTGGCAAGTGTCTTCTACTATATCCTAAGGCCAACCAAATCCATGTCAGTAGATTTAGTAGACGAAAACTGAAAGAAGCCCGTCGCATATATATATATATATATATATATATATATATATATATATGTATGTGTATGTGTGTGTGTGTGTATGAATGTATATGTATATATATGTGTATTTGTGTCTGTGTTTGTCCCCTCCCCACGATCGCTTGACACCTATGTTGGTTAGTTTATGCCCCCATAACTTAGTTGTTTGGCAAAAGAGAGTGATAAAATAAGTACCAGGCTCACAAAGAATAAGTCTTAGGGTCGATTTGCTCGACTAAAAAAAAGCCTTCAAGGCGGTGCCCCGGCATGGCCACAGTCAAATGACTGAAACAAGTAAAAGAATAAAAGAATGCAGGCTGCGATGGGTAAATTGTAAATTTAGAATTCGCGCATGTGTATTGTTTGGTTTTGATTTTGTCGACTACACAGTATCGTAGGGTCAGTTGGGCACAGTCTGTGAGAAAAACGATACCATGGCGCAATTCATGTATTTAGAAGGAAAGGCGTGGGTGTGTGGTAAGACGCTTGCTTCCCGACCACATAGTTCCGGGTTCAGTACCACTGCGTGGCACCTTGGGCAAGTGTCTTCTACTATATCCTTTGCCAGAAATTTGGAAACGACATGCTGTACTGCTTGGCATTCACACCGGAAGCTCCAATACGGACAGATGGTGAACACACAGAACAACCGTTGGCTTGCCGTGTCCCCAAAACATGTTACGAGAGTGATGAAAATCAAACATCCAGTCAAAATCACGGTGTTTGTAGTGATCATCACTTATATCATCTTCCCACACGGCCTCAGACTCAGCACGGATGTCTTGGGTGAAGAGGGTGGCTACTGGAACACCCTATGTCTGGCAACAGGACTCCGCACCATGCCATACAAGTAGGAGAACCCACTCATGGCTGTCAGACAATTTCTGCGACCACATCATCTCTGGGGTAGAAAGGGCTCCTTAGCTGTAGTGAAGGCAATCTATCTAGGGAGATAACCTTACAATAAATCACTCGGTCCGTAGCTTATAAATACTGGGTTGACGTCCAGCGGGAACATCTTTGTTTCATGGAAGAGGAAAGATCTTCTTTAGCACTTGGTTGTACAATGCTTTCCAATGTGTGTAGTAGTGGCGCGCGCACACATTATTAGCCATTTGAAAAGACTATGAAAGTCTCGACTACGGTCGAACATTGATGATGATGATGATCCCTAAAACCTGACCACCTAACTTCCCAGACTGCGATCCCTTTGATTATTATGTGTGAGGCGCAGTTGAACGAGAGACCAACAAAACTCCTGTAGCACCAAAGATGAAATGAAGGCAAGGATTGTGGCAGCATTCACCAACTTCAGCAAGGAGACTGCCCAGAAGAGTTGCAGGAAATTCTGACGTCGTCTTGAGGCCGCAGGTAAAGCCAACGACGATTTTATTACGTAAATTTATTCTTTAGTATTTCAAGACATTTTAATGTAATTTTGGTAAATGTATCTGTTAAAATGAGATGTCTGTATTATTTTCATTTTTGCGTAATTTAGACAACAGTTTATTCACCACACCCTGTATACATACATATATATATATATTTACATGTGTGTGTGTGTGTGTGTGTGTGTGTGTGTGTATACACATATATATACATATATACATAGGCGCAGGAGTGGCTATGTGGTAAGTAGCTTGCTTCCCAATCACATGGTTCCGGGCTCAGTCCCGCTGCGTGGCACCTTGGGCAAGTGTCTTCTACTATAGCCTCGACCGACCAAAGCCTTGTGAGTGGATTTGGCAAACGGAAACTGAAAGAAGCCCGTCGTATATATGTATATATATATATATGTTTGTGTGTGTGGGGGGGGGTCTGTGTTTGTACACCCAACATCGCTTGACAACCGATGCTGGTGTGTTTACGTCCCTGTAACTTAGCGGTTCGGCAAAGAGACCGATGGAATAAGTACTAGGCTTACAAAGAATAAGACCTGGGGTCGATTTGCTCGACTAAAGGCGGTGCTCCAGCATGGCCACAGTCAAATGACTGAAACAAGTAAAAGTATATATATATATATATATATATATAATATATATATATATATATATATATATATATATATATATATAGAAAATAGTAAAAAGTGAAAAAACTACAGAAGGCTTGTTTTAAAAGGTTAAAAAATATATATTTGAGTCAATATGTCTGAAGAATGTTATAATTTTTTTTCATACAATGACATAGTATAGAAGAAATGACCGGTTTCGCGTTCAGCTTTTCAATTTTTTAAAACGTTATGTTTACGTTGAGC
>NW_021826209.1:17500-20000 GCF_006345805.1 Octopus sinensis | reverse complement strand
AGTACCAGACAGTGGCTCTCATGGCTGATCTTAACTGATTGGAAGTGTTATCATGTACATTGTTTTGTCTTGGTATAAAAGATGGGCTACAGCAAATATTCTGCTCAATACCACAGATTTGCTTGTCAGTTGTTTGACCATAACCAGTTGAGCATGTCCCTTAGTGGCTGACGATATGTGCATCTCTGATCACGAGCAGAAGTAGTGGGGGAGCATCAAAACCATGTGTTGAGAAGGATTCTTTGGGGTTTGAATAATTCACCTCTGGAAACATGGGTGTTTCGTTCAACGTCCTTAAACAACCCTTATTCAGGGACCTTTTGAGCGGGATGGGTTACTCGATCTGAAGAAAATTCTAACTGGGCCCCACCTGCAAGGTCATGTGCTGTTTATCTTGATATGAGATCACCATGTCGCGCACATATGGTTGTGATGCATGTGCCTGGTGTACCCTTATCAGACGGGTAGTCATGATGGGTATTTTGGGCTTCGTATATTTTACCCCAGTGTCATTTTGATGGCATGAACTGCTCGCTCACTCAATAATAATAATAATAAGTAGTAGTAGTACAACACTAAGTACAAAATCAAATATATGGCACCCTAGGCATAACACCAACATGAACTTCCAGCCTGTTGTCTCTTGAGGTCTCTGGGTGAAACTTGGAGCCAGCTTGTGCAAATGTAAAGCAAAAGTCAAACATAGAATAATAATAATAATAATAATAATAATAATAATAATAATAATAATAATAATAATAATAATAATAACCATATAATTAGTACATATATATCATGAACTAAGTGCTACTTTCTCCGATGCAGCACAGAATTTTGCCAGTGAACTGGTCGCGGTTTCAAAGCGACGAAAATATTTTGGCAAATTAAATATAAATGTTGAAGTGGATCTAACCCGGAACCATGTGGTTGATAAGCAAGCTACTTACCGCATACCCACTCCTACGCCTATGCTAATCTTCGGAGATGACAAGCTGCAACGTTTCACTCTCCGGCGGAAGGAGTCCAAAGAATAGACCTTCATCGACGTAGCCATACCTGCAAACCGGAATACTGTGAAGACAGGGAACGAGGAAATCGCAAGGCACCAAGACCTTACTTTGGAAGCGAAATGCATCTATAGAACCTGAAAAATGAGAGTGGTACCTATTGTGATCGGTGCACTTGGGACCTTTATAAAGAACGTCTTCACGTTCTGGGTTGAAATTCCGCCAAGGTCGACTCTGCCTTTCATCCTTTCGGGGTCGATGAAACAAGTACTTGCTGAACAGTGGGGGGGGGGCGATGTAATCAACTAGCGCCGTCCTTACAAACTTCAGGCCTTGTGCATATAGTACAAGCGGTATTTTGACATTAAAACCTGGTTGCAGTACTTGGAACAGCATGTGTTGAGGAAAGTATTGCATCTCAAGGCAGCGGTATGGAACTAAAACGTGACATAGGTGAATTAGAAGAAATGAAAATCGAGAGAATGAACAGAGCAGTAATCTGTTGGGGCAGAGCCGGATAAAGAGCCATAGAGGCCCTAAGCACTTAAAACATTTGGGTGCTCCCATAGGTATGAAATTCAAAGGCGGCGAGCTGGCAGAATCGTTAAGCACGCCGGGCGAAATGCGTAGTCGTATTTCGTCTGCCGTTACGTTCTGAGTTCAAATTCCGCCGAGGTCGACTTTGCCTTTCATCCTTTCGGGGTCGATTAAATAAGTACCAGTTACGCACTGGGGTCGATGTAATCGACTTAATGCGTTTGTTTGTCCCCTCTGTGTTTAGCCCCTTGTGGGTAGTAAAGAAATAGGTATGAATTTCAAAATACAAACCGTAGTAAACCCTAAAATCAATTTATATTTTTCAGAATGAATCAAAACTAACAGTAAGATGGAACATAATATTTTTTTGTGTTTACTTCCATTTTATTTATATTTAAAAAGTTTTCTCCCCCTTTTTGTTTTTAATTGCAGTTTTTGATCAGCTCCTAAAAATTAATCCCACGTAACACATCTGCATCTATACTTAGTAGAGATAAAGGCATCCCGAATATTATTTTAGCAAGTTTCAAGTGATTTTCATTTGTGTCGTAAGCCATTTACCATTTCTGTGGTGCCCCTTCCTTCCTTTGATGCCCTAAGCTCGAACTTATTCCGCTTAATGCTGTGTTTGAGGGTACAAATGCCCAGATTTTAAGATGAGGTATTTATCGATGACTTTGATCTCAATAGATAACCGAGCTGGCAGAAACGTTTGAACGCCGGGCGAAATGCTTAGCGGTATTTCGTCTGCCGTTACGTTGTGAGTTCAAATTCCGCCGAGGTCGACTTTGCCTTTCATCCTTTCGGGGTCGATAAATTAAGCACCAGTTACGCACTGGGGTCGATGTAATCGACTTAATACCTATGTCTGTCCTTGTTTGTCCCCTCTGTGTTTAGCCCCTTGTGGGTAATAAAGAAATAGGTATTTCGTCTGCCGTTACGTTGTGAGTTCAAAT
>NW_021826209.1:0-15000 GCF_006345805.1 Octopus sinensis | reverse complement strand
TGCGCACTGGGGTCGATATAATCGACTTAATCCGTCTGTCTGTCCTTGTTTGTCTCCTTTGTGTTTAGCTCCTTGTGGGTAGTAAAGAAATAGGTATTTTGTCTGTCTTTACGTTCTCTGAGTTCAAATTCCGCCGAGGTCGACTTTGCCTTTCATCTTTTCGGGGTCGATAAATTAAGTACCAGTTGCGTACTGGGGTCGGTCTAATCGACTGGTCCCCTCCCCATAAATTTTGGGCCTTGTACCTTGAGTAGAAAAGAATATCGATTATAACTTCCCATGCGTGAAAGACACATCTGTGTCATGCTTGTGGATGTGGTATTTATTGGCAAAGACAAGACTACCAGCAATAGCATTCTTCAGATATGCTACGGTTATTTTACTGCGTCGGTTTCATTACATGTTCTTCATGGATTCTGATGAGGAGGCTTTAATCTCTTACCTCAGCCAAGGATTCTTCAGTTTCAGCTTTGTGTCTTGGAATACAGTGAACAAACATTCACTGATACTTCAAAATTTCCGCCGGGCTGTTATCCTATATCGGTGGCAACTATATTCTTCTTGGAATGCAGCTGGCTGTGAGAACACGCAAATGACAACGCCCAGTCAGACAGAAAAGCATTTAGCATTCTCACCAGCTGTTGCTATGACGATTTTCGTCGGCTTCTAATATATGTATTATATTTCTAAACACAGTACGTCCATATGGGATATCAACTTAAGACCAATACTGCAGTAAATTTGCTTTCTCGCAAGCTATTTACATTTAGTATGATACAAAAATGGCTATTTTAATCTAATACTACTTCAGTTGCATATAACGGGGGCACAAGCTCATGTAGGTATGTGCGTGTGTATGTATGTATGTATGTATGTATGTATGTATGTATGTATGTATGTATGTATGTATGCATGTATCTATTTGCCTGTCTGTCTGTTTATCTATCTATATCTATATTTATATATTTATGATACGCAATATACACGTATACATATACGTATATATATACATATACATACATATACATATACACATGCATATATATATACATACATATATACATACATACACATACATACATATATGAAATCAACATGCAAGTGGCTGAGCACTCCACAGACACGTGTACCCTTAACGTAGTTCTCGGGGAGATTTAACATGACCAAGAGTATGACAAGGCTGACCCTTTGAAATACAGGTACAACAGAAACAGGAAGAAAGAGTGAAAGTTGTGGTGAAAGAGTACAGCAGGATTCGCCACCATCCCCTTTGAGCCTCACAACGTCAGTCTGGTAATCGAAACCGCGATCCTACAACCGCATGTCCGCTGGGCCATTGTGCCTCCATCTGATGTATATATATATATATATATATATATATATATATTATATATATATACATGTGTATGTGTTTATGTATGTCTGTCTGACTGTATGCATGTATGTAAGTATGTATGTGCGTATCTATGTATATATATATGACCGCTAACTCCAAAAGCTTTTTTTTATTCTCTTCCTGTTTATTTCCTCATGTTCCTTTCTGTTGACGAACATAGACTCGAAACGTTAAAAACTTTCTCACCTTCCCGAGCGTTAAACTAATACACCTGTCTTCGTCTCCCCATTTTCTGTAAATTCCTACTATTCATATATATATATGTATGTATGTATGTATGTATGTATGTATGTATGTATGTATGTATGTATGTATTGCATGTGTGTGTATATGCGTGCATATCTATACAAGCACACATACATTCCGTCATACATGCATACATACATATATACATAACATACATACCTACATACATACATATATATATATATATATATATATATTATATATATATTATATATATATACATATATATATATATTATATATTATATGTATGTATATATATATAACGGGAAGCTTTATGAAAATAACAAAAGACGAAGGCAGGTGGAAAAAACGAAATGTATTAGTATGGCGCTCAGGGAATAAATATCTATATATATATATATATATATATTATATATATATATATATATATATATATATATATATATATATATATATATATATATCAGAATGGTACCTTTCGACGATAGCCGCGGGTCGATCAAACCGTCGAGAGTGGACTTGGTGAACGAGAACTGAAAGAAGCCTGCCGTTGTGCTTGCGTGCGTGTGAGTGTGTGTGAGTGTCTGTTCTTCACCACTTCGGAACCGGTGTTGGTTTGTTTAGGCCCATGCAACTTATGCTCCGGTATAAGAGGTTTCGTAATTCCGGTTGCGCACTCGATTAGTTCGACAACAAAATCTTCGCAGTTGTGCCCCAGCTCGGCCGCAGTCCAATAACTGCAAGAAGGAGAACGCAAAAAATATTTACATAGCATCGACCCCAAAATGGAAAAGGGCAACCGTAATCGCGAATACAATTTCTTAGTCATCGTTGATACTTTGTGAGAACAACAGGAATCATAGAAACAGTATGGAGCGCTATCCGGTTCATTTTCGCTATAATTCAAAGATCTAGGCGTGTCAGAAACTATATCCTGCACGTTCTACTTGAGAATTATTTCAAAGAATTACGAGTCTTTGGAATTTCCATCCACTCATATGCTGATTCTAAGAAAAAGTAACTCAGTAAATCGAAGAGCAGCCCAACCCTCATCGCCGAAGACGACGGAGAACCACTGATACATATTTGTCGTGCATACGTGCTTACAAGCATATATACATGCGTACGTACAAGTTCAGGTTTGTACCAGTAATTATTGGGGCACTGGGATATATAGCGCACAGCCTAAATACCCATCTTGAGAAATTAGGATTCCGAAAACCACCGAGGGAATTTCGGTCGAAGGAACTTGCAAATATAGATTTCAAATCTCTTCGAAGGTGTCCTGCAGAAGATAAAAAAGACGAGAAGTATCAATGTGAATATCTCCATTCCATAAATTAAGACTTTAAGCTGATTCGAAGACTACAGATCCAATCCATCACTGGAACTGTAAAAATCTGTAAAACTTTCCAGAAGTTTATCATTTAAGTATATTTGAGTATGTCTAGGCATGCAACTATATGGATATTATGAATGTTAGCGTGTTACTAAATTACTATATGCATAAAAAAGCATATATAAAACAAAACATACAACTCTGCACGTATACATACATACATACATACATACATACATACATACAATCATACACACACACATACATACATACATACATACATACATACATACATACATACATACATACAGACAGACAGAAAGACAGACAGACAGACAGACAGACAAACAGACATACAAGCATACAAAAACACCCTGTTGCTGATGTCGAAACTCAAATAAAGGAGCCATGGATCTAGGTTAGAAACCGGTTCTTTCTCTATTGGCAAGAAGTCTTGAAATAGAACTGAATAATGACATACATATATACGTACATACATGCATACATACATGCATACATAGATACATACATGCATATATACGTAGTACGAACATATGTGTAATGTAATGTAAGTATGTATATATACATACATATTTATATATATAACTGTATATACATATATATATATATATATATGTATATATGTATGCATATATCTATATATGTATGTATGTGTATGCCTAGTATATATATAACTGTATATATGCACACCTATTTATATATATCTATTATCTATCTATCTATCTATCTATCTATCTATATCATCTATATATATATATATATATATATATTATATATATATATATATATATATATATATATACAATATATTATATAGTGTGTGTGTGGGTGTGATTATATGTATATGTTATGTATATATAAAGTTAATCCAAACATGAAAAACACAAAGAAAAGAAAAAAACACAACAACGCGAGGACATGGAACAAAGGACATGGAACAAATATAGTATTATTGGACGCTCTCGAAGGAAGGGAAGAAGAAGGGCTTTACGTTTCGAGCGGAGCTCTTCGTCAGAAACATAGGAAACGGAAAGATCCAGAGAAGGAAAGACGGAGGAAAAAAAATCGCCAACGGTACACACGCGGTCACATTTTGAATATATATATATATATATATATATAATACGTTTCTAAATATCTCAGACAGATTTATGCAGTAGCAGCACGATAACGTGATAGTATGTTGTCAACTTCATGTGATTGTCCCATGAAAGGGAAGAATGCTATTGTTATTTACCACCGTTTCCTGTTGGATTTGACAGCTAGCAAGCCATGCTACTCCAGACTGATGATGAGCAATGACTCTGAAACTAGTCTCTGGATTCTGGCTTTGCTAGGTGGAGGTGCTTATCTCCACTTTGGAAACATAAGTACACAGGAAATGTCTCAAGTTCCAACAGGAAACGGTGTTTCCTAGGGCTAAATAACAGTAGCATTCTTCCCTTTTATGGGACTGTCACATTAAGTTGACAACATACTATCACAAAAAAAGTCGTATCTTGAGTACGTGCCAACGATGATGTTTATACCACTAGCACCGCTTTTAATTCGTTATTGAGTATATGTACATGTGTGGTGTGTATGTATATTATGTATATACATATATATATATGTGTGTGTGGTGTGTTGTTTTATATATATATATATATATATCTATATATATATATATATATATATATATATAATATATTAATATGTATGTATGTATACAGCTCGTCAATATCCTCCCGAAGGACCTGAGAGACCTGCATGGGGTGGATGAAGATGTTCTTAAAATAAAAACTGGATCTCTTCCTGTCAGGTGTCCCAGATGAACTAACTTCACGGCAGGAGGTGCAGATGAGGGCAGCTGCATCGAAACTCTCTCGTTGCACCAAATGGCAATGCTAAAAAGCATTCGTGTGAAGTAAAATCATGTAGCAAAACCGAATGGCGGTGCCCCAGCATGGCCACAGCTCGTGAGCTGAAACTAGATAAACTATAAAAAAAATATAAATATAGATATGTATATGGGTGCATACACACACACACACAAACACACACACATATATATACTCTTACTCTTTACTCTCTCTTTTACTTGTTTCAGTCATTTGACTGCGGCCATGCTGGAGCACCGCCTTTAGTCGAGCAAATCGACCCCGGGTCTTATTCTTTGTAAGCCCAGTAACTTATTCTATCGGTCTCTTTTTGCCGAACCGCTAAGTGACGGGGACGTAAACACACCAGCAATCGGTGTCAAGCAATGCTAGGGGGACACAACACACCCACACACAAACACACACACACAACACACACATATATATACATATATACGACAGGTTCTTTCAGTTTCCGTCTACCAAATCCACTCACAAGGCATTGGTCGGCCGGGGCTATAGTAGAAGACACTTGCCCAAGATGCCACGCAGTGGGACTGAACCCGGAACCATGTGGTTGGTTAGCAAGCTACTTACCACACAGCCACTCCTGCGCCTATATATATATTCTTTTTCTTCTCTGTGTTTCTCGCGTTTCGATGTATGTAGACTATTGACGGGTTTCCAATTAACATAACGCCACATTCCTAATAAATTGTTGCAAAGACATTTGAAATGTACCCAATGTAATACAATCATGCAATTATGCCTTTGGTATCTTAATGAAACAGCTGTTGAGCACAATTAAAGTTTGAACTAAATGTGAATGATTTTCTATTCAGTTTTCTAATAAATAAATATTATTATAAGATTGTCCCAAAAGTTCTTAGAAAGTCTTGGAAAATAATGGTCTTTATTTTGAGGAATAATTTTTGTTGTTTTTGTTAGTACTTGGCGAGTAAAAATTCAATTTTCGCAAGTGTTTACGAACTTTTGGGACAACCTAATATTAATACACACACACATCTATATAGTGTCGGTGTGTATGAGATGACGTATATGTATATATATTATATATATATATATATATATATATATATATATATATATATATATATATAATATATATATATATATATATATGGTGTGTGTGTGTGTGATATGATATGTATATTTTATATATATATATATAATATATATATATGAGATGACAAAAGAATAACCGATTATCTGATGAAGTCCATTAAGATAATCGGTTATTCCTTTGTCATCCATTTTCCTATAACTGTTCAGTACTTGACACGAACGCATCGTTCGGAAGCAAACGTAGATTGAGTTCTATGTCATGATATTAGTATCAAGAAGAAGAAGAAGAAGAAGAAGAAGAAGAAGAAGAAGAAGAAGAAGAAGAAGAAGAAGAAGAACAACAACAACAAACAACAACAACAACAGCAGCAACGACAGCTATAACTACATGCTCATTCATGATCGAAGAGGGTCATTACCTTTTTTACACAGTTTAACCCTTCAGTGTTTAAACCGACCATATCTGACCCAAATATCCAAACCCTTACATTCAAACCGGCCAGGGCCAACCTCTTACACCAACCCTGCAATGCCGTTTGAAAAGATAAGCAAATACGTCACTGAAATCTCGAAGCTACGAGATGATGGCAGGATTAATCCAAACCAATAATGGGAATAAATAAACATTAGTTTTCTCAAAGGTTTA
This sequence comes from Octopus sinensis, assembly GCF_006345805.1. Classification (NCBI taxonomy): domain Eukaryota; kingdom Metazoa; phylum Mollusca; class Cephalopoda; order Octopoda; family Octopodidae; genus Octopus; species Octopus sinensis. The sequence continues at coordinate 8,444 of NW_021826209.1, read as the reverse complement.
ACCTACACAAGTTAATGCGTGGAAAACAAAATAAGGGTTTTGAGAGAAGTATCTATAAAATTAGTTTTGAATCATGGAATGGCTACGGGGAGGGGGTCGACCAGAATAAAAAGTAATCAAAGGAGTCCACCAGAATAAAATAGTAAGAAAAGGGGTCCACTAGAATAAAATAGTAAGAAAAGGGGTCCACTAGAATAAAATAGTAAGAAAAGGGATTCACTAGAATAAAATAGTAAGAAAAGGGGTCCACTAGAATAAAATAGTAAGAAAAGGGGTCCTCCAGAATAAAAAAAAAACAGAATGAAAGGGGTCCATCAGAATAAAAAAAGGAATCAAAGGGGTCCACCAGAATTTTAAAAATGGTTGAGAACCACCGGTCTAAATAAAAGACGGAATAGTCATGGCAGAAATGTTTTTAATCTGCAGGTAGGTTTTTGCAGGTAGGCGGCGAGCTGGCAGAACCATTAGCACCCCGGGCGAAATGCTTAGCGGTATTTCGTCTGGCACTACGTTCTGAGTTCAAATTCCGCCGAGGTCGACTTTGCCTTTCATCCTTTCGGGGTCGATTAAATAAGTACCAGTTACGCACTGGGGTCGATACAATCGACTTAATCCGTTTGTCTGTCCTTGTTTGTCCTCTCTGTGTTTAGCCCCTTGAGGGTAGTAAAGAAATAGGTAGGTTTTTGCTTGGTCAGAGCTGACCAGGGGCTAAGCAACAACAACAACAGCAACAACAATAACAAGTAATATATTTGTATATTCATTTCTCTATTCAGTTAATTAAATTACATCGCGGTCTCAAATATGGTTACCACGACGACGACGACGACGACGACGATGATGCTGATGAGGAAGATGTTCGTACTGATGATGATGCTGATGATGATGGTTATGTCTGTTGGCAAGGTAAGTAGCCAATAAACAACAACAACTACTACTACTACTACTACTACTACTAATACTAAAAGGTCCTTCCCTAAATCTCTCCCAGAAAATGAAAGATACGATGTTCGATTCCTATGAAATGGAGGTGACTTGGTTCTCTCTCACCTCTGTTCCCCCTGTCTCACTTCTCCCTTTCTCTCTGTCTCCCCCCTCTCTCTCTCTGTCTTCGCCCTCTCACTCTTCAATCTCTCTCCCTCTCTCTCTCTCTTCTCTCTACCTCTCTCTTCCTCTCGCTTCTTTCTCTTATCTCTCCTCTCTCACTTCCTCTCTTTCTCCTTCTGTGCGAGTATACGTGTGTGTGGTGTGTGTGTGTGTTGTGTGTGTGTGTGTGTGTGTGTCTGTGTATGAAGTGAAGAAGACAGCTGCTCGGAAGATGAGTGCAAGTAGTAGAAAGAACTTTATGCTGGCTCTGGAACAATAGAAAACAGTGGTGACAGAAGCCAGAAAAAGATGGACAATGAATGGCCATCACCACCGACTCCTCACAAAATGGAGGGCGTTGTGCTTGGGGGTGAAAAAGCCCGAAGCTGGTTAGGCACCACCAGACGTTTCCTCCTGGCCGAAAGTTACATTACTAACATATGAATCAATCGTGAATTTGAAATCGCAGTTCATCGATGTTTTTTTTATCGTAGAAGAAAAAAATATATATTTGTTTACCAAACATGAGAGAAAATACCAATAACAAGACTAATGCTGCTTATAGATTTGGGCACAGGACCAACAATTTTGAGGGACGGGTTAGTAGATTACAGCGACTCCTAGTATATAACTGGTATACTATTTTATAGACTCCGAACAGACGAAAAATAAAGTCGACGTCGCTGGAGTTTGAACTTAGAACATAAAGACGAAAAAAATAACACCAAACTTTTCGCCCAGCATGCTAACGACTAATTCTAATAAATAGGAGTGGCTGTGTGGTTCCGGGTTCAGTCCCACTGTGTGACACCTTGGGCAAGTGTCTTCTACTATAGCCTCGGGCCGACCAAAGCCTTGTGAGTGGATTTGGCAGGCGGAAACTGAAAGAAGCCTGTCGTGTATATGTATATATTATGTATGCGTATGTGTGTGTGTCTGTGTTTGTCCCCCTAGCATTGCTTGACAACCGATGCTGGTGTGTTTATGTCCCCGTAACTTAGCGGTTCGGCAAAAAAGACCGATAGAATAAGTACCTGGGCTTACAAAAGAATAAGTCCCGGGGTCGAGTTGCTCGACTAAAAGGCGGTGCTCCAGCATGGCCGCAGTCAAATGACTGAAACAAGTAAAAGAGTAAAAGAGTAAACGATAGAAAATGCGAGAGGGAAGAAGAAGAAGAGAACATAAATACAACTGCAAAAAAACATCACGCGAGATGAGATTTCAACGTGGCTTTGTTTAGTGACCGGAATATTGAAATGGCCATAATGAAAACACTCGAAACAGTGGTTGGCTACCTTTTTCAGATGGTTTTCTTCTCAATAACGAACCATAAGCGAACTAAAACTAAGGCGAGGTTTCAAGTGAGTGTCTGGATGTAATAAAATTCACATTAGTTCTATCTAAAAGGATTTTTACACCGAAATATCATTTTGTAGAAGGACAATTTGCTTACAGTGAATTATACATTGAAAAATAATGCAATAGATTTATTTTAGTTCTTTGTTGAGTATTCACAAATATTTTAAAAAGAATAATATTTTGTAATTTTTACATTTAGGCATTTCCTGACAAGACATCAATTAAAGAATTACTGAAAGATTTTCAAAGTAAGTGGTTTTATTCAAATTAATGTACATAACAGGCGCAAGCGTGGCTATGTGGTAAGAAGCTTGCCTCTCAACCACATGGTTCCGGGTTCAGTCCCACTTCGTAACACCTTGGGCAAGTGTCTTCTGTTATAACCTTGTGAGTGGGTTTGGTAAACGGAAACTGAAAGAAGCCCATCGTATTTGTATGTGTGTGTGAGTGTGTGGACAAACGGAAGAAAGGTAATCAATCAATTTATTGGGAGTTACATGTAGAGATCAAAACAGTTCGATCCAAATTCGTTGATACTCTTGCCTACATACATACATACATACATACATGCATACACACACATGCATATATACATGTAGATATACATGCACACAACACACATACATACATACATACATACATACATACATACATGCATACATACACGCATACATACGTATATACACGTATAAAACTTACAGGATCCATTTACTGGGTTATCGCCATATTGGAGAACCACCCATCTATAAAACGCTTGCAAAAAATCGAGCATCTACGCGTGTGTGTGTAGATGAGGAATAAACAGGTCCCAGTTTCGATCTCATTCTGCGGCATCTTAGAACAATTTCCTCCGAGCCCAACACTATTGATTCGACCCAGCCCTGCGTGTAAAAGTGCGTTGAGTCGGTTACACCTGCAATTTGGACGGTTGACCTCGTTATGCATTGTGCCACATTAAAAGTGCCTGAGAATTTAAGTTAGAGGCACATGTGCCGCTACCACCCTCATCGATTGCCATCAAGCTGTTCTGTGGTTATAATGCAGTCAGCCTTGTCAAATAGAATGCCATTATCAGTCGCTCTCTGGATTATCTTATAGGTAGGTACGAGTGTTTACGGAATACTCAGCCTAATATCAAATGAGTACGTACTTTTGAATGGACAAATGAAGCAAGCATCGACGAAACCGACGGAAGACCTATTATTGGTGCAAATTTACAAACTAGTAGTATGGCGGCGTATTTTCCATTTGCTTATTTATTATTGACTTTTTTTTTCCTTTCCAGCGATCGATGTTCGAGCCAGCAGCGGAGATTCCATATATGTAAGTAGAAACTTAATTTTTTTCTACATTAAAATGTGTGTGCGTGTGTGCGTGTATGCGTGTGTGTGTGTGTGCGTGAGTGCGTGCATCTATCTAAATAAATTTTTTAAAAGATTAAAATTAGGCGGAGGAGTGGCTGTGGGTAAGTAGCTTGCTAACCAACCACATGGTTCCGGGTTCAGTCCCACTTGCGTGGCATCTTGGGCAAGTGTCTTCTGTTATAACCTTGTGAGGGGTTGGGTAAACGGAAACTGAAAGAAGCCCATCGTATTTGTATGTGGTTGTGAGGTGTGGACAAACGGAAGAAAGGTAATCAATCAATTTATTGGGAGTTACATGTAGAGATCAAAACAGTTCGATCCAAATTCGTTGATACTCTTGCCTACATACATACATACATACATACATGCATACACACACATATGCATTATACATGTAGATATACATGCACACACACACATACATACATACATACATACATACATACATACATGCATACATACACGCATACATACGTATATACACGTATAAAACTTACAGGATCCATTTACTGGGTTATCGCCATATTGGAGAACCACCCATCTATAAAAAGCTTGCAAAAAATCGAGCATCTACGCGTGTGTGTGTAGATGAGGAATAAACAGGTCCCAGTTTCGATCTCATTCTGCGGCATCTAGAACAATTTCCTCCGAGCCCCAACACTATTGATTCGACCCAAGCCCTGCGTGTAAAAGTGCGTTGAGTCGGTTACACCTGCAATTTGGACGGTTGACCTCGTTATGCATTGTGCCACATTAAAAGTGCCTGAGAATTTAAGTTAGAGGCACATGTGCCGCTACCACCCTCATCGATTGCCATCAAGCTGTTCTGTGGTTATAATGCAGTCAGCCTTGTCAAATAGAATGCCATTATCAGTCTGCTCCTGGATTATCTTATAGGTAGGTACGAGTGTTTACGGAATACTCAGCCTAATATCAAATGAGTACGTACTTTTGAATGGACAAATGAAGCAAGCATCGACGAAACCGACGGAAGACCTATTTATTGGTGCAAATTTACAAACTAGTAATGGCGGCGTATTTTCATTTGCTTATTTATTATTGACTTTTTTTTTCCATTTCCAGCGATCGATGTTCGAGCCAGCAGCGGAGATTCCAATATATGTAAGTAGAAACTTAATTTTTTCTACATTAAAATGTGTGTGCGTGTGTGCGTGTATGCGTGTGTGTGTGTGTGCGTGAGTGCGTGCATCTATCTGAAAATAAAATTTTTTAAAAGAATTAAAATTAGGCGGAGGAGTGGCTGTGTGGTAAGTAGCTTGCTAACCAACCACATGGTTCCGGGTTCAGTCCCACTGCGTGGCATCTTGGGCAAGTGTCTTCTGCTATAGCCCCGGGCCGACCAATGCCTTGTGAGTGGATTTGGTAGACGGAAACTGAAAGAAGCCTGTCGTATATATGTATATATATATATATGTGTGTGTGTGTGTGTATGTGTTGTGTGTGTCTGTGTTGTCCCCCTAGCATTGCTTGACAACCGATGCTGGTTTTGTGTTTACTTCCCGTCACTTAGCGGTTCGGCAAAAGAGACCGATGACCGATTAGAATAAGTACTGGGCTTACAAAGAATAAGTCTCGGGGTCGATTTGCTCGACTAAAAAGGCGGTGCTCCAGCATGGCCGCAGTCAAATGACTGAAACAAGTAAAAGAGTAAAAGAGTAAAAGAGAGAGAGTTATTAGTTACATGAACAATGCCCTTTTAAAAGAACGCAGATTAACACAGGTGTTTTCCGCTGTTACCTGTCTCCGACAGGTAGGTGCTAATCCCTGCTGTTTTTTTTTTTTATGTTTTCACGTAATAATTTTTTGTATAAAATAATTTGACTTTATCAAGAAATGTTTCCAAAAATTTGTTTAAACATACTCCTCTTTCATTCTTTCCTTCCTTTCTTTCGTTCTTTCTTTTTTTTTTCCTTTCTGTTTGTCTAGTATTTCCTTTCTTTCTGTTTGTCTATTTTTTTTATTTACGTTACTACGCGGTCGATCGACCTGCAAAAAATAGCTGCTAAATCTACCTCAAATTGAATCACCGCATTTCATAAATAAGGACATGTAGTTATACATGATACGATATCAAACTCTTTGTCGCCTGTATCTTCTCTGTATTTTACCTTCCATCATTAACGACTTTTGTCTCTTTCCGTCAGTCACATCTTTTTTCTCTTTTACCAGCTGTCGTCTGCTTTTCCTCAAATTTTCTTTTTCTTAATTAAAAGAGGTTATATTCTTTTTTTTTCTTCTTAAAAATGGCTGTTTTAAATTTCAGTGTGTAAAGACGACAAGTTAGACATTGCTTTCATTATCGACACTTCAAGGAGCATTCATGCGCACGAATACGATCAACAAATCGAATTTGTTATGAAACTTGTTTCCATATTTAATATCAGTCCTCAAAACATCCGCGTTGCGGCAATCTCGTTCGGACAGGAAGTCGTTCGTGACTCGGCGTTCGGATTCTCAACGCACAAAACCAAGGAGAAAGTCCTGGCTGGTATCAAGGGCATTGTTTATCGTGGCAGAGACATGGGTGACCAAACGGAAACGGGAACGGCCATTGCTTTCGCCAGAAAGAACGTATTTAGCAACACACGGCCGGGTGTCAAAAGAATCTGCGTTGTGTTGACCGACGGCAGATCCACGGATCCCTTGCAAACGAAACAGGAGGCAAGCTATGCCAGGAAGGATGGCATCAAGATGATTGCTGTCGGTATCGGTAACAATGTGTCGATGGAAGAACTCAAAGCCATCGCCAGCAACGGTCAACTAGTTTTTAAGATTGATTCTTACGAACTTCTGCCTCAGTTTGAGAGACACGTCATGACACAAACGTGTGAAAGTAAGTGTAAATTGCATCCTCATCTCACTTCCTCTCTCTCACCTCCTCTCCCTCTCTCTCACTTCCTCTCCCTCTCTCTCACTTCTCCTCTCTCACTTCCCCTCTCTCTCTCTCTCACTTCCCCTCTCTCCCTCTCTCTCACTTCCCCCTCTCTCTCTCACTTCCCCTCTCTCTCTCACTTCCCCTCTCTCTCTCACTTCCTCTCTCTCTCTCACTTCTCCTCTCTCTCTCTCTCTCTCTCTTTCTCTCACTTCCCCTCTCTCTCTCTCTTCCCCTCTCTCTCTCTCTTCCCCTCTCTCTCTCTCTTCCCCTCTCTCTCTCTCTCACTCCCCTCTCTCACTTCCCCTCTCTCACTTCCCCTCTCTCACTTCCCCTCTCTCACTCCCCCTCTCTCTCTCTCTCCTTAAACACAAACTTCCCTCGGTCACTTTAAATATAATAATGATAAAAATCAACCCTTTCCACTACAGGCACAAAGCCTGAAACTTTGGGGGAGGGGGCTACCCGATTAAATCGACCCCAATACTCAACACCGAAAGGATGAAAGGCCAAGTCGACCTCGGAGGAATTTGAACTCAGAACATAAAGACGGGTGAAATGCCGTCAAGCATTTTGCCAGTGTGCTAACGATTCTGCCAGCTCGTCAATGGTGATGATGATGACGATGATGATGATGGTGGTGATGATAATACAGATGATGATCTCTGTAGAACGAATATAGTTTTGTGCGAATGTCGTCGAAGCAATCGATAAAAAGAAAATGTTATACCAAAGTAGTATAAAGTCCGAATTCTTTATAGAATGTTATACAAAGTGAATAAAAAAAATAGCACAAGAAAGTAATTTAATTTATACATATTAAATTAAATTAAATTAAACACAAATTTTTAGTATACATCTCATTCTCCTCTACAACAGCTATCAATCATTCGTACTCTCTTTGAGTACATACACACACACACACAAACAGACACATATAAAGGCGCAGGCGTGGGTAGGTGGGTGTTAAGAAGCTTGCTTTCCAACCATATGGTTCCTGGTTCAGTCCCACTGCATGGTGTCTTAGGCAACTGTCTTCTACTATAGCCTCGAGTCGACCAAATCATTGTGAGTGGATTTGGTAGACGGAAACTGAAAGAATCCCGTCATGTATATATATATATATATGTGTGTGTGTGTGTGTGTGTGCGTGTGTGTGTGCGTGTGTGTGTGCGTGTGTGTATGTGGTGTGTGTGTGTGTGTGTGTGAATCTGTGTTTGCCACCACTGCTTGACAACCAGTATTTGTTTACGTCCTACCTAGTAACGTGGCAGTTCGGTAAAAGAGATCGATAGAATTAGTACCAGGCTTAAAAAAATAATGACTTCATGTAGAGTGAACGCAATATTAGCAAGAGTACTAATATTATATATATTCTCCCTAGCCTCACACTTTAACGGAAGTGGATAAATGCAAATAAATAATGCAGCACACACACACCACACACACACACACATACACACACACGCAAACACGTACACACGTACACACGAATAAGCGCACGCACTCACACATGAAGACACTCCCATACACATATGCTATATATTTAAACTGTCCAATTTTCTCGCGGCTCGAGTTTCATGCCACGACAATCTTCAGGCGAGAACTGTTAATAGTTGGTTTGGTGGCTTATGTTGGTGTGATTTCTTATGCTTGTTCATCGGATTGGTTTTTGCGTCAGTTGATCATGTGCCATATATACATACGTATGGCGTGTGTGTGTGTGTGTGTGTGTGCGTGTG
>NW_021826208.1:27500-35000 GCF_006345805.1 Octopus sinensis | reverse complement strand
GGCACAAAGGCACACAAGTTCTCGTATTTCGGTAATTTCAACCAATCAATGACGTGTATTCAGCTGAATAAAATTACTGCCGTTGTTTATCAACAAGAACTTCTGGTGGTGTATATTTCGTTTGTCACTGTTATTTATTACACCCTAAATCTAAACCCCTAACTCTAACCTTAAAACCTTAACCCTAACCATAAAACGAAAAATACACCGCCGCTAGTTGTTGTTGATAAACAACGGCAGTAATTTTATTCAGCTGAATACACGTCATTGATTGGTTGAAATTACCGAAATACGACAACTTCAACATGAAATAACTTTATAAACATAAACTTTTCTCAAAAACGCTAAGAGTAAAAGGTGTTTTATATGACACATTCTACCAGTAAACGCAGTTTGAAAGTGTTTAGTTACAAAAAATTACTTTTTAAATCTGTAGGTCAAAAGATAAAGATCCGCTGTTCGACAAATAAAGATCGATAAAAAATATACCCGACTGAAAAAAATCCTGCTGTCGATTTCATCGTTTAAATACTTGAAAGTAGTAACCCAACGTAGCTGCAGTCCAATGAACAAAACCAGTGAAAGAATAATTTATATTATCATTAAAGATTAAGAAATTTGATAGAAATGTGTCTCTAAATTTTCGTGCAATGAACTCTTACACTGGCAGATTTGCATTGTTTGCACGCGGGACAAAATGCTTAACAGTATTTCATCTGGTTCTTTACGATCTGAGTTCAAATCCTGCCAAAGTAATATTTGCCTTTCATTCTTTTGAGGTTAATAAAATAAAATTACCAGTCGACTACTGGAGTCTATATAATCGACCAGCCTTTCCCGCCTCCTCCCCTCCTCCTCCTAAGATTATTGGCCTCGTGCCAGCATTTGGAGCAATTAAATGTATGAATATTATCAGCTTATTCCTTATATGATTTATTATACCATTTCAGAAATGTGTATAATTGTGTGCAATGTGTAAGCTATTACAAGGAACAATGTGTTACAATTTGAGGCAAATTGTAATAGAAAATCCTAATACAAAATAATCAAATATGATAAATAGTAAATAAAACTTATTATATAAATCACATAGCAATAAAAAATGCACTCAAATATTTGTTATAGAATATATGTTTGTATACACTCGAATATTTGATGGAAATGTGAACTTGTAACCTGTTAATATAAATATGGAGTTAGAAGTGATCGAAGATTATGAACTGGAATAAAATAAAAGTTAATAAACATAATTTGATCTTTTGATAGGCTAATGGTTGAATCCATCGATTTTAACCGTTGAATTTAATTTCTTTATTCTACGGATATTGTAAAATATATTCTAGGCTTTGGCATTGGTCAAATATATCTTTATATATAAAAGAAAGGTTGTGTGTCTGTCTACTCCGATTTAGATTCCTAACTACTCCCACATTTTGCAATGCAGTTTAACCAAAACCGGGTATCTTATAGTCGTGATTCATATGGAGCCCTTCTGGGTATTAGCGCCCGTCTACGATGAGTCTACGATTTAAAAATAATTTACCATCATTTTTTTTCCATTTTAATGTATATTTTTTTTAATAAAGGGAAGTAACACTCTAAAAATGTCTACGATGTGTCAACGATTTAAAAAAAAATTTACCATAATTTTTTTTCCATTTTTAATGCATTTTTTGGCTATAACTCTCTAAAAATGCTTTATAGTTATTTCCCTTATAAACCCGAGCAACGCCGGGCGATACTGCTAGTATTTATTAAAATAACAATTATTGTTTGGTAAATTGAACGTTATGACAGATACAAAGGTTGTATACAAATCAGAATTAAGATTAGTTGACATGTACCAGGTTGTAGCAGTGTATGCAAGGCTGGATAAGTAATTAACATGTTGGAAATATAATTGGTTTGAAATGTTTCAGTGTTCTAAAATGTCTGTCTTCAGAATCATATCAACTCCGAGTGTCTGTTAGTTGGTGAATGTCCATAGCATCAACGGAAGCGTAATCTCCCAATAAGATTTCCGTCTCTCTGTTTCACTATCTCTCTTTCTCAGTCTCTCTCTCTCTCTCTCTCTCTCTCTCTCTCAATAAATAAATAAAGCGCAGGCGCAGCTGTGTGGTAAGAAGTTTGTTTCTCAACCACATGGTTCGGGGTTCAGTCCCACTGCGTGGCACCTCGGGCAAGTGTCTTCTTCTATTGTCTCGAGCCAACCAAAGCCTTATGAGTGGATTTGGTAGGGGGAAACTGAAAGAAGCTTGTCGTATATATATGTACCACCTCCACCTATTGACAAACATTGCTGCTGTGTTTATGCCCCGTGACTTAGCAGTAGATCAATAGAGTAAGTACCAGGCTTAAAAAAGTACTGGGTTCTATACATATGACTAAAAAAAAAAACCTTCAAGGCGTTGCCCCAGTGTGGCCACAGCTTGATAACTGAAATAAATAAAGGGTAAAAAAAATAAAAGATAAATTAATAAAATACCAGTTCTTATTTCTAGTTTAATTCTATCTGACCAGAAACTGAATATTTTGCGACTGCAACTTCCACGCAAAACTCGTTTTTGTTGACAATTTAATTTTTATAAGTATAAAATTATTCACTAGGCATAATACATTCAGTTAATTAATTAGAAAACATAAAAAACCAACAATTGATAGGAAACTAAGGTCAGGTAGGTTACCTTAAAACAGTGGAGATGAATTCTAAAATCGTTAAGTAAAAAGCCACAAGATTATCTACCATCTTTTTGAATTCCATATATCAAACACTCGTGCAGATACTCTTTTACTCTTTTACTTGTTTCAGTCATTTGACTGCAGCCATGCTGGAGCACCGCCTTTAGTCGAGCAACTCGACCCCGGGACTTATTCTTTTGCCGAACCGCTAAGTTACGGGGACATAAACACACCAGCATCGGTTGTCAAGCAATGCTAGGGGACAAACACAGACACACAAACACACACACGCATACATATATATACATATATACGACGGGCTTCTTTCAGTTTCCGTCTACCAAATTCACTCACAAGGCTTTGGTCGGCCCGAGGCTATAGTAGAAGACACTTGCCCAAGATGCTACGCAGTGGGACTGAACCCGGAACCATGTGGTTGGCAGACAAGCTACTTACCACACAGCCACTCCTGCTTTCAAAATCAGATGCTTACAAAATCAAAAAACAACACAGCACTCACGACTTTCGGAAACATTGTTCCATGCTCAGAATTACTGAAGTATGAACTAAATTACCCGCATCAGTCGTTAGCTGTCGAGACACTACATCCTTCAAGACTTCCATTCTTCCTGGAATCCACCAACAGTACACCTGATGGCTCCCCCCCCCTTAGTTGAAGTGCAGCTGAACACTGTATACAACAATTTCTTTCATATAAAACAACAACAAACACAACAACAATAATAATAATAATAATAATTTTTTTCTACTCTAGGCACAAGGCCCGAAATTTTGGAGGCGAGGGCCAGTCGATTAGATCGACCTCAGTACGAAACTGGTACTTAATTTATCGACCTCGAAAGGATGAAAGGCAAAGTTAACCTCGACCTCGGCATTTCGCCCGGCGTGCTAACGCCGGGTGAAATGCGTAGACGTATTTCGTCTGCCGTTATGTTCTGAGTTCAAATTCCGCTGAGGTCGACTTTGCCTTTCATCCTTTCGGAGTCGATAAATTAAGTACCAGTTACGCACTGGGGTCGATGTAATCGACTTAATCCGTTTGTCTGTCCTTGTTTGTCCCCCCTTGTGGGCAATAAAGAAATAGGTATTTCGTCTGTCTTTACGTTCTGAGTTCAAATTCCGCCGAGGTCGACTTTGCCTTTCATCCTTTCGGAGTCGATAAATTAAGTACCAGTTGTGTCCTGGGGCCAATCTAATTCCCCCAAATTTCGGGCTTTTTGCTCAGTGTAGAAAAGAATAGTAATAATAATCTGTTTTCATTGAGAAATTCTACGTTTTTAATGAGATCTACTCGCCTTAGAGCCGTTAAAAATAACATGAATGTTACGGTGAACACTTGTGTTTAAGTATTAGACGACTACGTTCATGAAAGTTAAATCCATTTATTTGTATATGTAATTGTGCTTTTATTTGACTAAACACAGTTTAGGAAACATCGAAACTTAGAAATATAAGCCAAAACGTGTCAGCAGCTGCCTTTGCATTCAGGTATTTTGGTTGCAGTGTTCTGTTTGCTCTTGAACAATGCTTATGCCTCGAGACTCACATCCATTTTAGTCAAAAGTCTGCATAAACGTTACTCTCAACATTGGCAATTTCGACCGAAAATGAAGGAACAATCCAGTTAGGTGCCTCGTATTTTGAAGATTCTCAAAACGAACTTTAAAATCTTCCTTTAATTCATTTAATGGAAACATAGTCGGGTGGGGAGAGAATGATTCGAGACCTATTCTTAATATAATTTTTTTCAAAATTTTATCAACATACAGCTTACGAATACTCAAAATCATGGAAAAAAAAAACAAAAAAAAAATACACACACACAGAATCGGGAAGTAGCACAATGAACCGAAAATAATCGTTTTCTTTTTTGTAAAAATTCTTTCAAAATAATAGTAATCTAGATTTTAGAGAACGAATCTAAGCAAAATTTCCTGAGTTTTCTGAAGAAATAAAATTGAATGTGTGGAGAGTCACAAAACCGCAGTCATGCCTACACACACACACACGCCACACACACACACACACACACCACACACACGCACACACACGCACAACACACACACACACCACCACACACACGCACACACACACACACACACACACACCACACACACCACACACACCACACACACACACACACCACACACACACACACACACATTATCATATTCTTGTGAACGTTTAATAGTTTCAGTCGATGGATTGCAGCCATGCTGGAGCATCGGCTAACTTTTACTTTATTTATCTTTTTTAATTTTTACTTGTTACTTGTTTCACTCACTTGCTGGGCCACAGCCTTGAAGGGCTTTAGTCGAAGAAACCAGTCACAGGACTAACTCTAGTACTTATTCTATCGGTCTATTTTGCCGAACCGCTAAGTTACAGGGACATAAACAGCCCATATACTACGGAAATCACTATCTATCTAAAATGGAATAAATGTGGTTTTAATTTTAGCATGCATAGCATCGACCCCAGTGCGTAACTGGTACTTATTTAATCGACCCCGAAAGGATGAAAGGCAAAGTCGACCGCGACGGCAATGGAGCTCAGAACGTAGCGACGGGCGAAATACTGCTAAGCATTTCGTCCAGCGTGCTAACGATTCTGCCAGCCGCCAAAACCATGGTCTACTGGTCTTGCCAAGCTGGAGGGCATTGATTCGCTCCTTTACTCACAATATATCGGACGCAGGCTGGATGTCGTTAACCAAACAGTCATGTTATAGTGGCAAAAAATATTACCGAATACTAATAACAACAACAACAACAAAAATAATAACAATAATAATAGTAAATGCCCAGATGCAATACCAGGCAGTGGGGATCACGCCTCCTGATCTTAACTGATTATCAGGCACATGATGGGCTACAGCAAATATTCTGCTGAATACCACAGATTTGCTTGTCAGTTGTTTGACCTTAAACGGTTGGCTGACGATATGTGCATCTTTGGTCACGAGCGAAGAAGTAGTGGGGGAGCATCGTAGCCATGTGTTGAGAGGAATTCTATGGGGTTTGAATAATTCACTCCTGGAAATATGGGTGTTTCGTTAAACAACCCTTATTCAGGGACGTTTTGAGCGGGATGGGTTACTCGACCAGAAGAAAATTCTTACTGGGCCCCACCTGCAAGGTCATGCGCTGTTTATTATGATATGACGTCACCATGTCGTGCACATCTGGTTGTGATGCATGTGCCTGATGCACCCTTATCACAAAGTCACTTTGATGGCATGTATTGCTCTCTCACTCAATAATACTACTACTGATCATAATGATTATAGATGTGTGTGACTGTGTGTGAGTGTGTACACACACATACACACACACACACACATGCACACATATCTCTTTTACTCTTTTACTTGTTTCAGTCATTTGACTGCGGCCATGCTGGAGCAACGCCTTTAATCGAGCAACTCGACCCCGGAACTTATTCTTTGTAAGCCCAGTACTTATTCTATCGGTCTCTTTTGCCGAACCGCTAAGTAATGGGGACATAAACACACCAGCATCGGTTGTCAAGTAATGCTAGAGGGACAAACACAGACACACAAACACACACACGCATATATATATATATTATATATATATACATATATACGACAGGCTTCTTTCAGTTTCCGTCTACCAAATCCACTCACAAGGCTTTGGTCGGCCTGAGGCTATAGTAGAAGACACTTGCCCAAGGTGCCACGCAGTGAGACTGAACCCGGAACCATGTGGTTGGTTAGCAAGCTACTTACCACACAGCCACTCCTATGCTCACACAAAACACACTTGCAATACCTGTTGGTGTTATTTCTGTTTGTCGTTTACGCATTCAAACACGTGTATGCGCACGCGCATGCGTGCATGAATTGTGTGTTTGTGGGGGAGCGGGTGTTTGCGTTTTGTGTTTGCGTTTCGCCGATACGTAGATGTATATCAGCAAAAAGATTTTGATCTGTGATATAAACCGATCGAACTGGTGCGTTCGGAAGAAAGAAAGAAAGAAAAGAAAGGAAGGAGGAAGGAGGAAGGAAGGAAGGAAGGAAGGAAGGAAGGAAGGAAGACGGAAGGAAAGAAGGAAAGAAAGAAAAAAAGAAAAAAAGAAAAAAGAAAGAAAGAAGGAAGGAAAGTCGGAAGGAAACAAAGAAAGAAAGAAGGAAGGAAGGAAGAAAGGAAGGAAGGAAGGAAAGAAAGAAAGAAAGAAGGAAGGAAGGAAAGAAAGAAAGAAGGAAGGAAAGATAGAAAGAAAAAAGAAAGAAGGAAGGAAAGAAAGAAGGAAGGAAAGATAGAAAGAAAGAAAGAAAGAAAGAAGAAAGAAAGAAAGAAGGAAGGAAAGAAAGAAGGAAGGAAAGATAGAAAGAAAGAAAGAAAGAAAGAAAGAAGGAAGGAAAGAAAGAAAGAAAGAAAGAAAGAAAGAAAGAAAGAAAGAAAGAAAGAAAGAAAGAAAGAAAGAAGGAAGGAAGGAAAGAAGGAATAGCTTTAAACATGATCCCTGTTACCATCACAACTACGCACGCTACCAAGTCTTCGTCTGATCCCAGTTATCAATACCAATATCTGAACAGCAACAATGGAGGAAAAAGAAATAATTTACGACGCAGTTTAACGTCAGATGAGACATAAAGTCAATAGTAGAATATACCAGACAACACAATCAGCATCACAACAATGACATGGAGTCAGTCATAGTAACGCGCAGAACAACACACACAACATCATGAATAGGACAATGGTATAAGTGTTTCAATTTGTGAGGAAGAGAGCAGTGTCGATAACATCGGCACCAACACATGACTAGTACTTT